>NC_085140.1:153010721-153310721 GCF_024139115.2 Armigeres subalbatus | reverse complement strand
CTTTGTAGAAATACTTAAATTGTTAAATGGAAACCGCGATACTTCTCTACCTCTAGTGCGAGCGAAAATGAACGAGCTTAAGGATTTTTACCTTCAAGAAACCTTGAAGGACAATTGCTGGTTATGTACACAGATTCAAATGGCGATATCAATTTGGCGCCTTCCCAGGATCGAGAAAATGATTGAAAAAGAGCTATATCTAGTTTCAGGAGCCATTACTGCACTCACTGAAACAGTATACCACTTTGCTTAGCCGAGACGCAAACCGCTCGAAATATTTCCTCACCCGAGACAGTCAAATAGTCGGGCAAATACCTACTGATTATTTTATGGTCTCGCTTTAGACTGTGAATCGTAATGCCGACTTAAGGCTCTATAATCAATCCGTAATCAATCCGATGATGACGATGATTTTATTCGAATCCGCACTAATACTAATAAAGTTTTGAACTAGATTCAATATTTTGGGGCTATTTGCCGACTTACCTCAATCATAGCATATTCATTACATTTTCATATTAATTTTTCACTCATCCAAACTAACAATTACTGAGGAATTGCTGGAAAAACGCTGAAAACTGCTTATTTCCTAGACCGACATTCGCAATTTTATCGAACGCATACTAACTCCGAATGTTCGGAGCAAACACATACACACGCACTTGATTTTTCACTTGATCTTTTCTCACTGTTTCTTTGATTTAATCACTCCTAAAACATATTCACTAACTGAGTTTCACCTTTTTATTCAATCTTGACTACCAATTAATTCACTTCACGTCCAAAAACGGTCGAAAACTGCTTTCCAAAAATCGAAGTGAGAGACAAATTTGACGACCGTATTGCAAATGCAAAAAAATGCGGAAGGCTCAAATTTACTAGCGCAATAAATGAAATGGTGAGAACAAAATCTACGCGATACAACTTCATTCAATCTGAACAATACAACGTATACGCCAGCCACGTCCACGCCAACACGCAAACAAAGGTGTGCATACACAAGAAAATAATCATCTCTTCACCGTTGCCAGATTTATTTATTGGAAAAAATCATTGCTGTTTGTCGGATTGAACAAATAAACCAAAAATAAATATTTAAACATGTTATGTAAGCTTCTGTTACATTTCAAGTGGTGTATACAAAAATTTTAACCGGTAAAAACCCATATATTTGATACACCGTAAACATGTGTTATGATATAAATTAAAAATTTCGTCAAGTCTGGCAACATTATGCATCAGCTGGCATATTTTTAACACCCCATTTCCACCCACCCCAGTTGTAAACAAAATTTATTTATCGCTGCTGCACTTTTCCGTAGCAATTGCCTCACTATTACAAACAAGCGATACAGTCATTAATTTTCAAAACATTGTGATGGAGTCTTGAGCCTTAACGAGTCCAAGCATTATTTTGCTTAACCCTTAAATGCGCAATGTTGTTTTAAAACAACAAACCGAAAATACGTTTAATGTTAACGATTTTAATGGTTGTTTACGTTAAAAATAGTTTTGTCGATTTCTAAAAAAATCGCCTTGCGCCTTTAAGGTCACTCCCGACGGAATCCATGTTTAAAAGTGCTCGCGTTTTCGGGGGCACACCACTCGATACGGAAGCAACGCACAACTGTCATTTTTATTATTTCACGCATGCTGCGACGCAGCAGAGCTAAATTAACAAAAATGACAGTTGTGCGCCGCCTCTGAATCGAGTGATGTGCCCCCGAAAACGCGAGCAGTTTGGAACTTGGATTCCGTCAGGAGTGACCTTAAGGGTTAAAAAGGAAAAAACGTCCAAAACTAATTGAATTCAAATAATCTAATAATTACATCAAAAAATAAAGCAAAAAATAATTGATGACTAATAGTTAAGCTTCAACTCATTTTAATGATATTTTACTCAAAAGGATAAAATCGTCAAAGTTATTTATTAATAAAAAATAATAATCTAATCTCATAATATATTTACAAATGATTTTGCTTAAAAAGATAAAATCGTCTGAAGCTTTAACTTCCCTTCTACGCATAGTTGTCCCATGTTAGTTTTTGTGGATTTCGACTTTTCACCATAGAGCAGTCTATTTTGATGTATACTTTTATAAAACTCTAACAGATTTCGAACTTTGTTCGGAAAATCATTGAAAACAACATCAAGTCTATTTGTCCCATTGCTTAATTTCTACGCATAATTGTCTCGCGGTGATTAAATTCATCATTATGGCTGATTCTGTTATTTTATGGAGCAACACACATTGAAATAGCATTTTCGGTTTAGATCTTGCAATCTTAGCCTGTTACACTGACTTGATGGGGGCAATTTGTACAATACTCATTCTAAGCGACATAATCACTTCAACCACGTGGAAGGTTCACTTCCATATATAAAGCATGTGGAGACATAGGGTAAAGTGTCCAATAGTGGACCCCCAACCAATAGTGGACCCTCCAGCCACTTTTGCATTATTACAGCACAACGTAAACATTTTGCTATAAAATTCCGATTACATGCATTGGAAATGCTATGGAAAGTAAATTTAAATGATTTTTTGCAATTCTATAAAAAATAAACACGAGAGTGTCCATTATAGGAATATTTTGGGGGGTCCATAATAGGGAAGAAGAACGTCCCGAAACGGAACATAAAAATCAAATGAAGTGTCGACTATAGGGAAGCAAATTCCTATTATGGACCCCCAGGGGGTCTACTATAGGGCGAATTCAGTCAGACTTTAAAATGTTAATTTCAACGAATAACGTCGTATATTTGAGTGTTTTATGTATGTATCGTGAAGAGGAGATGCAGAACTTGGTGTTAGATGTCAAGCAAAATTAATACGTTGAAAATTTCTACTTTTTGTGATGAAAAGAGCAAAATTTCGCTACTAGGGGGTCCACTATTGGGTGTTTTACCCTGTGTCAAGTCAGTAGTCATTCACGAAATCATGCATTGAACGGGGCTGATATGCGTAAAAACCATAAAACAACTGCCCTATTTCTCGGCATAACTGTCCCGCCAAACTATTTTCATGATCGTTGTCGCAAATTCTGTTTGTGAGTATAAAATAAGAATAATTTCAATGAAATTAAGTCTTCTGAATAGTTCTGTGATGTAATAATCGTATATTGCTTTATGGTTATACGCCAGCAATGAGAATTAGTGTAGAATTTCAAATGCCATTTTCTCATTTGTCGTTTTTTGAATTTGGTACAAGCATGCGTAGAACGGCAGTTAAGCAAATCCAATTTTTTTTTTTGAGAGATCCACACAACGTTTCAAATTATTAAATATTTTCTCTTTCTGAAAAGTCTACTACAGTTAGTAGGAAATATTAGCAAAAAAATAATCGTATTCTAAAACTATACATCTAAATGAAAATAAGATGAGTGAAATGTCAACATCCGTTTGGTATTACTTAGTTAAACCACAATAAACACTCATTTCATAAATCTATAATGACGTAGAATGCATGAATTTACGCCGAGTTTAACGGAATTTTATCCATTTCATAATATATATTTATCACATATTCCTTCGGGTGTTTACAACGATATTCCGTCAGGAGTACTCCACAAACTCTTTTGGAATTTTCCTTATATTTCCTCCAAGAATTGCTTCGAAAATTCTTCTAGAAATTATTAAAAAAAAGATACAGGAAATTCTCATGGAATTTACTCCAAGGAAATAAATTCCTCTGGAAATTGCTTCGTAAATATCTCCAGAAATTTATTCGGAAATTCCTACATCAACGTTTTCGGAAATTAGTCAGGATTTATTCTGAAAACTTCCACAAAAATTTCTTAGGAAAATCTTCTACAAACTCCTGTGAAAATTCCTTCAAATCTTCATATGGAAATTTCTTCAAGAATTTTCAGGAAATTTATCCAGAAATTCTTCACATAATTCCTCCGGGAATTCCAATATAAGCATTCTCCCAGAATTTTCCCCAGAAAACTTTCCGGATATTCGCGCTGAAAATCCTCCGGAAACTCCTCCAGAGTTTCCTCCAGCAATTATCCCAGAAGAAGAGAAACTGTTCCAAAAATCATTCAAAATTCATCCAAAGATTCATCCGGGAAGTTAATCTAAAAATTCTTCTAGAAATTTCGCGGAGCTTTTTTGGAAACTCATCCGAGAATTCTTTCGAAAGTTCACCAAAACATTCATCCGTGAATTTCCCCAGGAATTCCTCCGAAAATTCCCCCACGAATCTTATCTGCGGTTCACTCAATAATTCCTTTGATGAATCCCTAAGAATTTCTGCCAGAAATTCTTCGAGAAATTCCTTGAATATTACCCACTGAATACCTTCTTCATGAACTTAACCGAAAGTATCCGTAATTTTTTAACCGTAATTTCTTCAAAAATTCCTCTCAGTTATAAATTGAAATCTTTTCTTTGGCCATTGCACACACCCAACCCAACCCAAACATTCTAAACCAGACCGAAAATAAAACTCACCATGGGACAGAAGAATACCAATTTGAAATGTTTTTCCAACAGGGATTTGATCACGAAATTACTGTAACTGGTCATACAAAAACAAATTTTACAAGTTTTGTATAACATATTGGAATATACAATTCTGTGAAGTTTTAAAACAATGAATGACAGTAAAGAACTTTCAGCAATTTAAACAAAACTCCTGGATCTGGATATTTTTTTTCCTAGATTCCATACAAAGATCTAGATATGCCCATGTTTTTGCAGGGTTCCTAACAAGCATTTTTAATCCCAAATTTTTCAATATAACTTCTCTTAGATATGATTCAAGGTGTTTTTTAATTTTTTCGGTCAATGAACAATATTGCAAGTTTTGTTTTATTTTATATGTTTCATAAGAAAAGGAGCGCTCAACAAAAGTTTCGCCAAGGGCGCTACGTTCACGCTACGGCTCTTCTCGCGACTATTGTGCATCCTATAATACGAACGCATGCAACCTAGCACTAATTTATTTACTCATCAACCACACAAAGCAAAAACACGGTCCATGGCTGCACGTCGCAAACCACGTAGTCTGCGGAGGGTCCGCAAATCGTCCTCCACCTGAACGGTCTACCTTGCTCGCTGTGCACCTCGCCTTCTTGTTCCCGTCGAATCATTGTCGAGAACCATTTTAACCGGATTTCTGTCCGACATTCTGGCTATGTACCCGGTCCACCACAGTCTTCCAATTTTCGCGTTCTCCCAACAGATGGGCCCAAGTACACGAATTCTTCTACCACCTCAAATTAGTCACCACCAATACAAACTCGTGATGAGTGGCTTACGTTGTCCTCTCTTGAATCTCTTCCCATGATGTACTTCGTCTTCGAAGTGTTGATGACTAGTCCAATCCTTTTAGCTTCGCTTTCCAGTCGACTGTAGGCTTCCTCCATCCTCTCAAAGTTACGTGCCATAATATCAATGTCGTCGGCGAAGCCAAGTAACTGGACTCACTTCGTGAAAATCGTACCACTCGTGTCAATCTCTGCCCTTCGTATTACTCCCTCCAGAGCGATGTTGAATAGCAGACACGAAAGACCATCACCTTACCGTAGCTCTCTGCGCGTTTCGAAGGAACTCGAAAATGCCCCCGGAACTCGAACTACGCTACGATCGATCGTCGCCGTAATCAACCGTATCTTTTTATCCGGAAATTCGTTTTCGTGCATTCTCCCGTAAAACCCACCTGGTACTGCCCCACGAACTAATCGACGGTATAGAATTTGGAAGAGTACCTTGTAGGCGGCGTTCAGCAATGTGATTGCGCGGTAGTTGCTACAATCCAGCTTATCGCCCTTTTTGTAGATGGGACACACGACACCTTCCAGCCACTCCAGCGGCAGATCCTCATCCTCCCAAACCTTGATAATTACCCAGTGCAGCGCTCTATCGATTGCCTTACCCCCGTATTTAAACAGCTCTCCTGGTGGTTGGTCAACTCCCCGAGCAACTCACTTGTTGTGAATAAGTTTATATCACTTATATACGACCAAATTCAATCATTTATGAGTTGCTGCAACCAATTCGGTATGAATTGCGCTACTTGGGTCCAGGGGCTTTGTTGTGTTTTAGCCGGTCGATCTTCTCCTGGATTTTCTGGAGATTCGGAGCCGGAAGTCGTATGTCCTGCGCGCGTGCTCCCAGGTTCATTGCCATACCGCCACCGTTGTCTGCCACATCGCCATTTAGGTGCTCTTCGTAGTGCTGCCGCCAGCTTTCTATCACCTCAAGGTGATCTCATTTGTTAGGTCATACTGGCGCCTGCCACGTGAGAATGAAAGTCAATGTAGGGAAGGGGGAGGAAATGATGATGCAATCACTCGCCCACTTCGAGCCGAATATACATCTGTACTTGCCACGAGTTCATGCGGAATTTGTTGTAATTTTTGGGTTAGGTTCGAGAGGCAGAGGTCCGTCTTGGTTAACGAGCTGCCAAGTGATAGATAGGAGAAAGCAACTGATGGAATTTCTAAATGGATGTTTGGAAACGCGCTTTATAGTTCATTTCTAATTCTACCAGATTACTGTTAGAATATTTAAGTTGAAGGTATAGGAATTGAGATGGAAACGGTATGGAAGTCCATTTCCAGTTCTAGCGATAGCTAGAACATGAGAAATATAGAGAAAGGTACAAAGAAGGATAATGGAACGGACCTGGGATTGAACCCACGACTTCCTGCGTATGAGGCTGAAACAGTAGCCATATGACTACCAAGCCCGCTTTCGACTTTTGAATAAAGAGCAATGAAAAAATATGAAAATTTCCATTAAAAAAAAAACAAATTAATCCACCTAGCGGTTATGGTGCCTTTCTCGTGCGTTAAAAATATAGTATTTTGGTCATAACTTCTGAGCCCATACTACGATCCGGCCAATTTGTAATAGGAAACAATAAGGCGAGATACTGCGTTGAATGCAATCTGTTGCGAAGAAAGTTAAGAGTAAATGCAATAAAAAGAGCTAAACTTGTTGCTCTTCTGGTGTGCACACACAAACAGACATCACTTCAATTCGTCGAGCTGTGTCGATTGGTGTATAACACTATGGGTATCCGAGCCCTAAAAAAAAATGTTTTTGGAGCGAACATATAGCCTTTATGTATACTTAGTATACGAGAAAGGCAAAAAGTGAGCTAGACTTTTATACGCGCTTTTCTATAAAAAAAAAAGTATTTTGGGCATAACTTCTAAGCCCATAGTCCGATCCGGCCAATTTTCAATAGGAAACAATGGGACAGGATTCTCCGTCGAATGCAACTTGTTGCAAGTAAATCGGTTAAGGGCTGGTGCAAAAAAAACAAGCTAGACTTTTTTCACTTTTAGTGCACTCACACACACGCGCACACACAGACATCACCTCAACTCATCGAGCTGAGTAGATTGGTATATAATACTATGGGTCTCCGGGCCTTCTATAAAAATTTTGTTTTTGGAGCGATTATATTGCCTTTACTAAGGGTATGCGATAACACATTTTTTCCTGACGAAACGAAACGAAACGAAATTTGAAATGTTATTGTTGGTTCGGAACGAATCGAAACGAAATTCAGATTTACTTCCGATACTTCGAAACGAAACGAAATTGAGTTCCATTTGATTCAAAATTTTTCGAAACGAAACGAAATTTAAAAAACATTCCGCGGAATTTTTATTGAATAGTTTTTTTTTTGCATTATATACATAATGCAAAAACCTAATAAAAAGAATACGAATAAAAGAAAATTAATTTTGTTTAAAATTGTTAAAGAAAAATATTGTTACCCAAATTCCATAGGTAGAATCTAGCTTAATTTTACAAAAGGACATAAGTAACCGATCAGTTTTGTAAATTTTTACCATTTTCAAAAGTATGCCTCTTTACCATAAACAACGTGAACATATTCATCGCTTAATATTTCCAACAGGCATCAGTGAAAATAAATTAAAGCTGATTTTTTAACTGCAATCTACAGATTTCATATTTATTGGATCTGTTCATCATTTTGAAAAGTATTACAGATTCAAAGTGCCACCCTTCCAAGATTCATTGAATCTGTGAGACTTTCCAAACAGCTGGTCAAGCAAAATGGTCAACTTTTACCGAGATTCGCACAGCCGTGCCCCAGCAAACATGTTTTTGCCGAAATTTTTGTCAAAATTGCTGGAAATCAGCAAATAATTTGCCGAAAATCAGCTAACAAACAACATTTTTGCCGGAATATCAGTTATTTATTTTGCTGGCGCACGGCTATGCGGATTTTTACCGACCTGCAGAAATAAAAACTAAATGTGTAAACTCGACTTTTTCTAAATTTTTACTGAGGTCTGATGGAAATATTAAGCGAGCATTTTTTTTGGTTATGGTGAGGGGCATTTATTTTTCCATCATTTTTTCTCGGCCTTTGAAGATAAACGAAAATCGTGACTGCTAGGCAAAAACTCTTTTCGTTTAATCACTTCACCTCTCACTCACTTTTTGTGAGAACGATTAGAAAAATTCTATGGTGCGCTGATGGGACTCGGACCTTAACAATAATAGCTATGAGATGCTCTTACTCTAGCAACACCATTACGCTATCTGCATGTAGGCATTAGGTTAGAAACGTCCCGGATTATGCGGGACAGTTCCGGGTTCAGCCTACTTGCCTCACATTGCCTGGCGCCCCGGAAAACGTTGTCCATTCCATGATGAATCTGTAAAGCCTGGAAATTCAAACCATTGGAAATAGAATGTAAAAAAAACTATAACAGATCTGAATAATTAAGAGAATATAGGGAACTTGACCCTACTGAAGTTGAGGGTCTTGAGGGTCTACTGAAGTTATAGGATGAAGGTAATGTTGAGTATCCAAACAATTTTCGCAATATTAAAAATACACAATCAGTTTTTATTTCTGCAGCTCAGCATAATAAAGAACAGACTTCCGTACAAAATACGGTTATTTGCTGATTTCCAATAAACTATTTGCTGTGTTTTAGCAATAAAAAATAGGCATACGTGTTTGCTGAAAGCTAGGACATGATGTGATAATTCAATCGTGTCTGCCTTGTTACTATTCAGTCGGTAGCTCTGATGAGGTGGTCGCCAGTGTAACCAAATTAATTTGGTACAGAACCTTCCATACAATATGCTTAAAAAATCGATAGAAACTATCTAAACTCGATAGAAATATCCATTATTTATGTAAGAGAAGCGAAAGTTACAAGCACAAAAGATTTCACTGCGGTATAACTGCTAGATGGAAAAAAATGAATATAATGCTTAAAATCAACAGTTATAAATCTTTTCAGACCTTGAGAACAATGTATAAGCCTTTAGCTATTAAATGTAAACTAATTTTATGCCATCAAACTAGAACGCAGACATTTACGTTTATTGCTAAATATTAGGAAGAGTGCTAGTAATGGACCCCGTGCGTATAATGGACCCCCTGAACAAAAACCAAAAGTTAACGCTGGAATCAACGATTTCCTGCAAATTTCCATTGGATAAAGTTGCTTCACATTTCATTGTAGTTGTTTTTGGCGTGCCAATGAAATAAGCCTCAAAATGGTGTTTGTAAGAGTTTTTTTTCCATAAAATTTTCACGGTAGGTAATCATCCAATCTATATACATAAAAATGAACTTCTGTCTGTCTGAACCTTATAGATTTCGAAACTACTGAACGGATCGGCGTTAAAATTTGTATGCAGAGGTTTTTGGGGCCGGGGAAGGGTCCTAAGATGGTTCGAGATCCCTCCCTCCTTTGGAAAGGGGGGCTCCCATACAAATGAAACATCAATTTCTTCATAACTCAAGAATTATTCAGGAAACCAATTAATTTTAGGCGAAACGAAGTTCGTCGGGTCTGCTAGTGTCGAATAAGCATAATGATTATAAAAAATCGATGAAAGACCCTGTAAATTTTCGTATTTTTGTCGTTTGAAATTGCTCCGCATTTTCAACCCATCGGGGCAAATAGAAATGCGTGGTGCGGGGCAAGTTGAAACAACGGTTCAAAACGTCACCCTCGCAATTTAAATGAAATTTTTTTTTCAGAGTCCGTAAATACATTCGGATAATATAAATTTATAAAAAGGTCCAAGCTTCTGAAAATAAATATTATATAAATAAAATAAATAAATTTTCGCCCATCCCGTCATGAATGCAACCCACCTGCAATTTCCACTCAAGAATAGAATTAAAAGGGGTCATGTTCAAACTGCATGATCTTGTTTTGAGATTCTTAATCTACTTGTCCTCGTAGTGAGCACTGGCTTTCAAAAAAATAAAACAGAGCATGTCACCATTTTGTTAACTCCACCTTTCACTTCCCTAGTCCCCTATTTCTTCAATCGAGGGGTTTGTGAGAGATATGCTGGTTAATTAATGTGAATTTACGAAGAAGCCACAAACGAATTGATCAAGCGCACCATTCAAGCGAACCAAATAATTAATCATCTTGAAAAGTAATCCGAGTAAATATCAAGATGGACAATACAAGAAGGATTTGATTTTCAAAATTCTAGAACAAAGCCTACTATTTTATCCCTTTTCCTTAACAGGAGACAATTTTGAGATAACGACTGAAAGATATTCAAAATCATCAGAAGTTTACATCAACATTTACATGGGACTCTTATGAGTGTCCTGGCAGTACAGTAACCAAACCAACCTTGTGCATCTTGAGTTTCACTGAGTACTATATTTTGTTTTTGATACGGCAAAATTGCCTAATGTCTGTATATAGCGCAGTGTTTCAACTTGCCCCGATACGTGGGGAAGTTGAAACGATGCATATAAAAATATAATTTTAGTATACTAACTATTTATAAGAAAGTTTGGTAAGGTTGCTTATTTTTTATGTATAATCTTTTCCCCGAACTAGCAAATGCTGCAAACGAACTCAAAATTTATCATTTTTTTTATAGCACTACAAAGTTCAACTTTGAAAAAACCGTTTCAACTTGCCCCGATGTACCTTATGAAATTTTAAATAGAGTTTGAATGGCTTTATTCAGCGGCGCAGCCAAATTTTTTTACGATATGAAAATTTGAAATATTAAAAATTTATTTCGAAATTCCGCGAAATTCCGTTTAATTTCGTTAAAAGCATGGTTTTTCCATCGAAATTTTTGAAATTAATCGATACGAAACGAAATCAGAAAATCAGATTTCGCCATACTAAAATTCCGCGAAATTCCGCGGAATTTCGTTTCGAGTGCCCTAAAACGAAATTTTTCGAAATACCGCATATGCTTAGCCTTTACATATACTTAGTAGCAAGAAACAAAAAAAGCGGCGGCGTAAGGGCCCTCCTTAGCCTAACGGTAAGATGCGCAACTATAAAGCAAAACATGCTGAGGGTGGCTGGGTTCGATTCCCGGTGCCGGTCTAGACAAATTTTGGTTTGGAAATTGTCTCGACTTCCATGGGCATAAGGTATCATCGTGTTAGCCTCATGATGCACGAATGAAAAATAGTATCTTGAGTTAGAAACCTTGCGGTGTATAACTGTGGAAGTGCTTAATGAACACTAAGAGAATAACAAGTCATTCATCATTGGCTGTGATGCTAATGCGCATCATACCGTGTGGGGTAGTACGGATATAAACAGTAGAGGTGAATGCTTACTAGAATATCTCTCATCCAATAATATTGATATTTGCAATAGGGGAAATGATCCAACATTTTCTAATGCAATTAGACAAGAGGTCTTAGATCTGACACTGTGCAACGGTGCGATTTATGAAAGAATTGCAAACTGGCATGTCTCCAAGGAAACATCATTGTCAGATCATAGACATATTGTGTTTGAATGGAGTTGGGGAAAATGATCATCAACCTCATTTAGAAACGCTAGAAAAACGAACTGGGAACAATATAAGCAACATTTAAAAAAGAGTGGAAAAATTGATTTTGTTCAAGAACTGGAATGTTTTTCCCAAAAGGTAAATGATAAGATTTTAAATGCTTTCTACAATAGTTGTCCTACTAAACAGTCGTCCTCTAACAGGGACGTTCCGTGGTGGAACTCAAAATTGGAAAAACTGCAGAAGACTTCTCGTAAACTTTTTAATAAAGCAAAAAGAACCTCGAATGCAGTGAGATCTTTTGAGCCTTATAAATCTGCAGGACCGGACGGAATAATTCCAGCAATACTTCAAACGGCGAAGCAGTGCTGATTCCGCTGTTAATTGAGATTTTTAGGGCAAGTCTAAGACTCAATTATATTCCATCTTCATGGAGGAAAGTAAAAGTTATCTTTATACCAAAAGTAGAAAAAGCGAGATAAGGCGCATCCTAAATCGTTCAGGCCCATTAGTCTTTCATCAGTTCTGTTGAAAACTATGGAAAAGGTGTTGAGTGATTATATCAACTCAAATTACATGATTAAACATCCACTGTCTAAATTCCAGTTTGCTTACCAGTCCGGTAAGTCAACAATTACGGCACTTCATACAGTGGTATCTAAAGTGGAAAAAGAGCTTTCGGTAAAAGAAATAGCACTTTGTTCTTTCTTGGACATTGAAGGAGCTTTCGATAACGCTTCTTATTCGTCGATGGATCGTGCCATGTAGAAAAGAAACTTCGACACGAACATTATCAAATGGATTCACAGCATGCTTGCAAAAAGAGAAATCTCTTCAGAGCTGGGAAGTTCGTCTCTTACAGTATGGGCAACCAAAGGTTGCCTTCAAGGAGGGGTCCTCTCACCACTAATGTGGTCCTTAGTTGTAGACGATCTTCTAGGAAGCTTGAAAGAAAAAGGTTTCGAGGTTGTAGGCTTTGCTGACGATATTGTCATCATAGTGAGGGGGAAATACGACAATATCATTTCTGAAAGAATGCAATGGGCTCTAAATTTTACCCAATCGTGGTGTATTCAGGAAGGCCTTAGCATTAATCCGTCAAAAATTGTAATTGTACCATTCACTAGGAAAAGGAAACTTGATCTAAAAGCTCTAAGGCTTGGAGGACTAGAAATTCAGCTTAGTGAACAGGTCAAATACCTGGGAGTCATTCTGGATTCTAAACTGAACTGGAATGCTCATATTGAGTGTGCAATCGGAAAGGCAACTAGTGCCTTCTGGATATGCTCTAAAACATTTGGAAGAAAATGGGGCTTAAGACCAAAAATGATAAAGTGGATCTATACTTCCATTATTCGTCCAAAACTGACATATGCTGCTCTTGTCTGGTGGCCAAAAACAAAAGAGGCTACTGCACAGAAGAAGCTGACAAAACTACAAAGGTTAGTGTCCATTGCTATAACGGGAGCGATGCGCAGCACCCCTTCAAAATCTTTAGATGCAATTCTTAATCTGCTACCATTGTATGAATTCGTGCAGTTACAAGCGGAAAAGAATATGCAAAAACTTAAACGATTGAAGTTATTCAAGTCAGGTGATTTAGTGGGTCACTTGAGTATTTCACAAAATTTTCAATATGGGCCAGTGATGAATATGAATGGAGACTGGATGAAATCTGTGGAGAACTATGACATTCCTTACAACATATATGAACCATCACGTATGGTTTGGGATGTCGGAGATCCCACTGTTCGAGACGGTTCCATAAAATTCTACACAGATGGCTCAAAAATAGGAACAAAAACGGGTGCAGGAATCTTCGGCCCTGGGATAGCGATCTCAGTGGCAATGGGAAACTATCCAACGGTGTTCCAAGCGGAGATTTTTGCTATAAGGGTCTGTTCACAAGTTACGTAACGCTTTTGGGGGGAGGTCCAACTTGCGTTATACTTTGTTACACTAAAAGGGGGGGGGGGGGGTGGGTACTACCAAATGGTACGCATAACGCGAATATTTTTTTTAAATGTCTTTTTTTTAAATCACTGATTGAAGTAATTGCTGTTTATCGTTATCGAACATTAGTCATTATCGAAATCAAGCATGCTAACATAGCGGGACTGATATGCATAAAAATACCAAGCAAATAATGTATTTCTCGACACCACAGTTCCGCTAAGCTATGTAAATGGTTATGATCACAAATTCTATTTTTGTTTCTACTAGCTGCATTCTTAAAATCCTTGATTTTTGATCATGTGCCGTCCCTAACAGTGTTTAAAAAATACCAAAACCCAAATGCTTCAGCGAAGAAAAAAAATTTGCCTTTAAATTTTTTACAGTTACGCGTTACATGGGGGAGGGAGGGGGTACCAAAAATGTTACTTTTTGTTACGAGGGGGAGGGAGGGGGTCAAAAACTCTGACTTTTGCGTTACGTAATTTGTGAACAGACCCATGAAATGTGCTAATATCTGTGTAGAAAGGAAATATAGATATGCAAATATTTGTATTTTCATAGATAGTCAAGCGGCACTCAAAGCGTTGAGTAGCTTTAAATGTACGTCAAAACTTGTCTGGGACTGCATTCTTTCATTGCGAAAGGTGTGCCAAGAGAACTCAGTAAATCTGTACTGGGTTCCAGGGCACTGTGGCATTGGAGGTAATGAAAAGGCGGACGAGCCTGCGAAACGAGGTTCAAATACACAGTTTATTGGCCCAGAACCTTTCTGTGATATATCATACTGTACCATAAAAATGGAATTAAAATCCTGGGAAGAACAAAGGTTGATGACCAATTGGTTGGTTGCCGAAAAGTGTGCTCAATTAAAGAGATTTATAATTCCCAATGTTAAAGTAACCGAAAAGCTCTTAGAGCTCAGCAAGAGAGCTCTTTGCACCTTCACTGGCCTAATAACCGGACACTGCCCGAGCAGATATCACTTAAAAAATATTGGCCAGATTCAGAATGATATCTGTCGTTTCTGTAACATGGAACGTGAAACCTCGGAACATCTGCTTTGCAGTTGTGATGCATTGTACAAGGGTAGATCTAAATTTCTAAATAGTGGCTTTATGCAACCAGGAGATATTTGGACTGCAAATCCTGGAAAGGTAGTGGGTTTTATTAACTCAATTATACCGGACTGGGAAAATACGCGTCTTAGGTTGTTTACTTGACAAATGGTGATCAACCTAGAAGATGCGAATAGTTAATAGTAATCAGGGGTATACCACAAAAGTTCAACTCAATGGACGCAGTGGTTCTACGCCAAAACAAAAGAAAAAAAGCAGCGAGGTGGCAATGTCATAGATGACCACTTCTTCAGAAGCGTGTAAAGTTCTTGGAAAAATTTAACAGTATTATTGCTTTTTTGTATTTTCTTATGGAAATTTTCTTTTTTTTTATTGCTCATTATTTTTTCTTACGAAAAACATATTAATTTTGTGGAAAATTTGGTTATTGTTTACTACTAATATTGATTTATTTATGGAAGTTTTGTATTTTTTTCGTGAGAAATTTTGCTTTCTTTATGGAAATTTTTTTTTTTATAGTTGCAATTTTTGACAATTTATGTTTGTTTTGTGGTAAATTCTCAATTGTTTTAGGAAATCTTGCATTATTTGTGGAAATTTTATATTTATTTGTTGCTCATACCCTGATTTCTTTATTGACATTTTCCTAATTTTTTATGGACAATTTCTAATTCTTCATGGAAATTTTATTTGGCTGCCATATTGAAACTACATTATTGCGTCTACTTCGAATCCCATCGAAGAAAAGTAATGATCTCAATACATTTTTTTAAACAAACCATTCACTTACTGTGCATATGCACATCGAGTTTTCAAATATTTGTAGTTTGGTTCAATGTTTTTGTTCAAAATGTTACTAAATATGCTACATAAAATCTTTAGACAATTCCTTTATGTGACAGAATTTCTCCTTCCAAAAGTTCTAGTAATCTTCATTTTCTTGATTGACATTTAAAAATAAACAGCAAAAACAAACAACCAGTCAGTTCAAGAGAAAAACGAAGAAAAAATATTTTAATTTCAACCGGACATACTTCTTTGTCACGTGTACACTGTGTCCAACGGACATTTTCATTACAGATTCCCCAGAGGTAAAAATAGGAGACGAAGAAATGGATGCATGTTTGCTTGAATTCTCTGCAGTGCAAGGGTTGTAGTAATCAGTAATGGCTAGGTGTTTTAAATATCTTCAATCCGGTGAGTAACGTATGCGTAAATACATTTCTGTTGGTATAACAAAAACTTTCAAATAGTAACTATGGATGACAATCTACAGCACTTAAGGCTTGTTCGCGACAAAATCTGGACACATAACTTTAAGAATCAACATAAACTGCTGTTGGTATAATTCGGTACGTTTTTCACTTCAAATGGCTTCATTCCTTATCGATGCTTCGATGTATGCACGAAACTTGGTGACATTTGAATTTTCTAAGAAATAATACGTGCCGAATGATCTGGCATCCTCAGTAGAATTTGTTTCGAGCTCGTATCCTTCTGGTGGCTCATAAAATCCGTTTTTGTTCCAATCTCTGACGTTTTAGATATTTTCGAACAAGCATCGACAAATTTTAAAACGCTTTGAGCAGTGTTCACATGAAAACAAAATGTTTTTAGTCATTTTCTGGTTCGAGAGACCCGAATTTCAATTGCGACTGCACACAATTCTTTCCGAACCTGCAATTCCTTCGACGCCATTATTGACTACGTACTTGTACCACTCATAAGAAATATATTTTCAGAAAGTACAGACATAGATTCATCAATCTACGAAGTATTTCACTCGTTGATGAACTATTTCAAAAGTTATACGTGTTTAAAGGTGTCCAGATTTTGTCGCGTACAAGCCTTAGTTCAGAGTATGAAATAAACGGATTTCAATATAAGCGAAAAGCATACGTAGGTAGAATTCCCGAGAAGTTTACTCCGAAGGAAGCCAACCCTGATGGGAATGTTGTACCGCTCGTGGACAGAACTATGAAGGGTAAACAAACAATATGTCATTTGGGGTGAGTGTTTAGAGGTAAGCTATTTTTTGCCATCCAGTCCGGACGGCGACGGATGACGAAAACATCAACGTCGACGCCGGTGACCACGATGAGGTCCAACTCTCGTGATGATGGCTTGTTTATCTGGGCAACTTTGTGCCTCCACGCCGCACTTCGTGTGGCGTTCGCTCGTTTGAATGGAGGTCCACCAACACTAACGTACACAGGATTGCACTTATGCACCCGGCATATTGAATCGGGTGACTGGTTGCCTGTTTGGCACTGCAAATATGTACACCCATTGGCCTGCGTTATGCACATAAATATGTACTCGACAAGCAAACAAGCAGCAGCACACATACTCACCAACACAGGAGAACACCATTGAGGCAAGAGTGCATCTTTCGTATCCAGGGATACCAGATGCGAAGACCCCAGCATGAGTAAAATGGGATTTAGAAGTCTTTAGTGACTGAAGATTTGTTGGCAAGCTCTTACACAAATTGAAGCTTACGTTTTTGGATATCGAAATTTTCATTAAATTTACTGATAGAATGATGGAACAGACGGTTTTTGGTCTTTATTATCGAGACTCTCAGCCAGAGGGTGGCTCATCTCGTATCGAAGAAGAGATATAAATTTTTAATTTTCAAATCAATTGATAAGGTACAATTTGTTATTGAAAACTGTTTGCAATCCAACCTGGAAGGAAGCCGACAAAATATGTATACAAATTTTGTTATTCCAGTTCTTGTATGGCTCGAGATCCGTAGAAAAGTTAGTTGCAAGAGCTAAGAATATGCACGGCGGCAGTGCATGGTGTCACTGGCAAGTACTTCACGGCAAACGACTTGATCTTCCCGTGGTGTCTGCGAGTCCATTGCCGCTTGATCCGGAATGTGCCGAAGCCCACATCAGGGTGGTGTCGCCCTCGACAGTTATCTCTTTAGCTAGGATCCAAGGGTGTTTACTTACTAGCGATCAGTGGCGCCGGGAGTGGGTAGGACAAGTAGGACATGCCCTACGCATGAATATTCCTGGGTGGGACAGTCAAGGCATTGTCCTACCCATGATTATGGTAAGAACATATCACCTAGGAAACTATTTAGTTGCAATACTGTCTGGAAGGTCTGATTTTCTAAGTCTTAAAAATTTCATCAAACGTTAGACAGTTTAAGGTATGTAGTTTTTGTATGAAGGCATTGTCTTGCAAGAACTGTGTGTTAAGAAATGTGATTCCAAAGTTATCCAGACTATAAACCGTAATCATAGAGGTTTCAAAGATCCTAAAAAATAGTCCACTGATTGTTCTTAACGACCCCAAGTATTACGTTTCAATTCCAATAGGGTCTTATAGTTTTTAGAAGTTAAACAAAAGTTATAGGAATCTGAAAATGTGATTATTTCAAATTTTACAACATTTCCAGCCTTTTATTATAGTCATAGCTAGTTTAAATGTATTTTTAGAAGTCCACGGGAAAAAGAAACCTGGAAGGGTTTATTGAAATCTATGGAATCACAATCATCCCTAAGCCCGCTTGGAATATGGTTCGCAAGGGGTACGATCTCTTGATATTGAATCGCCAAGCTCCATGACAAATTTTGAAAGTAATAAGCCTCAAAGAAATTAGTAATAATTGCTTGAAACCATTAAAGATTTGCAGAAATTTGTGGGATCCTTAACCTCTGCTGGAAGACAAAACGGTGAAATGATTAGAGGTCGGATAGGCAAAAGATGGAAGGAACAGACGTTCGAATGAACAAAATTCAAAAATTCCTAATTTCATATACATGACTGAGAAAATATTTTCAACAATAATTTTGGAAACACTTCTAAAGCAAAAATTAGTTTAGTATTCTCCAGAAATTTGCCATTTATGTCATGGGCAGTTCTTTAGCTAATTTACAGTCAGAGTGCAGCAGTCACCGGGCGAGCAATGTGTGGGTTGTTTTTGTCTTGAAACACGATACAATGAAGTTAAATAATTAGTGCTTGACGGATCGTCGTGCACTTGTAGTATACGCGTCGTTTCTATCGAAAAAGCTTGATTCTGGGGTATGTGGAGTACGAAGGGTTTGCAAAAATAACTCTTAATAGATAACAAACAACGAGAGAGACAGAAACCTCTATGAATCATTATAAGTCTTGAATTGACAGAATTGGATAGGCAGACCCACCGCTTTGTTCTCGCTCATTTTCCGTTGAGGACCATATTTTTATCGTACAGCTGTATAAAAAAATTAAAATAATCAGAATCAGTGTCCCCCGCAATCGGGGCTGTTTTAAAAGCACTTAGCATGGAGTATAGCTCCCGAATCGTTACAACTTGCCATTTTTTTAATCGACATTGAGAGTGATAGACTTAAAAGAGCAACTGGCAACTGTAAAATCAACAATCCTGCTATTTGTAAATACAACGTTTGTCCTTAAGACCAACGAAAATTTCACATTTTTTGTGAGGATTCTGCCCGGTAGTCAAGATTTTTTATATTCAGAGTTGATTTCATGTAAAATTTGCATCGATTTTTCAACACCATAACTAGTACCTAAGAAGTCATTTCTCGTATTTGTCCTACCCACGACTTGGAACGTGGATGCGCCTCTGCTGGCGATGGCAAGGCGGTCAGTAACCTGCCGAGTCAGAAACAATCCGAATCGATCTTGTTTTTGGCGTAACCGTGACTTGGAAAACCACCGCGGCATCGGCAGAGATAACTGATCTGGGAGTCTGTGAGCCTCATCGATGCCGTCCGCAGCGAATCCCACGCTAACCTTGCCTTCGGCTTTAGAGCCATCCATATAATATCGAATTTCCACCTGCGGGTATCTGGCTGCGACTCGTTCTCTGAAGAAGGTCTGTGCCTGTTCCCGGTTGGGGCTCCTTGTCAAGATACGTTCCAGGAGGAGGTCCACTTTGGGGCAGTTTTTGTTCCATCTACATGCCCCCAGCCGACGGAGATCGGCTATCCCCGGGAGCTGTTTTCCGCAGAGTCCGAGGAAGGCGTCGTTTGCTTTATCCCGCAGATTGCTTACCGCTTTGCTGCAGAGTGCCACCGTGGCCTGGTAGGGGAATGGAAGAACGCTAGCTTCCACACAGGCTATGTCCGCCGATGTCGAGGGAAGATGGCCGAAAACAGTGCGGATTCCCCTTGTTGTGTGTTGGGCTAATGGGCCAAACACAATTGGTACGTTTGCGTGCGTTGACGACCGGAAGGTTTGTACAAATTAATTCGAGACCACACAATAGTAGGCTGTTGATGACATCGTTTGCGACTCGGATCATTGTGAGCCGTTCACTACAGGTCACTACTTCGCTTCCTAGATATGCTTTTGTTGTTCCTTTTTGTTTATCCTTGTTGTGCATTCGGTTCGTACCCGATTGCAGTGGTCGCGGAAGGATAACTTCCGGTCGACGGTGGTGCCCAGGAACAGAAGGGTGCCAATAATATTTGAAGTGTAATAGCATCTAAATATTTTAATTTTCAAATTAACTCGAAACTAAGTGTAAAAACCATAATATAAGCTTCATAACTATGGGATAGCTTCTGGATACTTTTTACGTTAGAAAGACATGGTAGACAGAGTTTACTTTTGATTTTTGTGCATTGCAAATTATCTCATTGGCAGCCTCACGCGATGGAAATATTCAACCGGTTTTTGGACCCCATGTATTTTAAAGGAGTCGGAACGAAAGATGTGGATTGTTTCAGCAGAGTTATTTCTATTACCGAGTTTTGTTGGATCAGCCAAACCATAATTTCGTTACTTGTCTAAATTAACAAACTTTTGAATAAAAAAATAAACTTGAAAATCAAGTCAAATCCGAAACACAAACGACACGACGGTTTTACTGTTGAGGTAGAAATACGGATCGGTAAAGCTACAATCAAGTGGTTGAATTAAATGTTATAGTCCCGTCTTATGACAAGAGATGCCTTCAAAGTTAAATGTTTTTTCGCCACAGGGTGCTAAAGGTTACTCGTATTTTATTTTCCTGACTGAACAAAATTTGGAATCTTAGCCTCCTTATACGGGTCAAATTTACAGTTTCACACGTAATTTATAAAAATTCGCTGTACTTTATGAATGATACTTATATACGATTTTAAGCAGTTATTCTGATTATCAATCCAACTTTAAGTAAGGGCACAGTACTAAAGATGTTTCAAAAAGTTATGGCAACCCTAGATGGCACCGGAGTAACCGACAGCAGCTCAGCTAGTTAGGTAGGTACCTACATGACGCTGTAAAGCAACCCGAAGGCATCGACATTCAACATTTCCCGGATAACGAGGACGGCCTCTCATGGCCCGCACTTAGCCTGTGTTGTTGATCACGACGACGTCGAAGCTGATGCGGACCATGTTCTATGGAAAACTGAGCTGAAGCCCCCACCACGACGTCGGCGTACAGCTGAGCTGTAGCCAACCCTTCATCGGCCATCACACTACTGGCTGGTCGTCCCACCGCGTGTATACCACACTGACGGCATGCACTCTGGCGCGATGTGTGCGCGCGGCCGAAGGTAATATTGTTCGGATGAATGGGTGCCTGCCTTGTATGTTGGGTAGATTTCAATCTCTTTCACCGGGCTTTGTGCCCCGACGGGATCAGGCGGGTCCATGGCCCCGATGCAGGAATTCGAGTATAAATAATAAACCACACTAATTAAAAATGTATTTCCATTAATATTGGCTCACTATTGAGGGGTATTTCTGGGCATTGTTCGAAATAAATTGAACTGTTTGACGGAACATGTCGAGCTTGATGAACTAGTGTTCGACTTGCGGTGAAAAAGTTACATTGTGAACTATGGCTTGTTGACCTGCACCGCTTGAGAGTGAATAACTATTGTACTCCAGGAAGAAGAATTGTTAAAATGTTTTGCTATGTGAAGTGAACGGGGTCAGTTTATCAAATGGAGTTAATGAAATCAAGCTGCCATTATACTGCGCAAGTGAATTGATTAACTTAGTTGGATTCAGCTGACTTTTTAAGATGAGTGCAACACGTTCAACTTTTTTTTTGTTCAAGTGAGTTGAACGAAGACGTTCAGATGTTCAATTCACGTTCAAGTCAAGCGATTTGCTCAATTCATTTGCTAAATCCAAAAATAGCATTATTTTTCAAGAAACTAAATCTTGTTACTGTGAAAGCTCCTGAGTTCATACGTTTTGAAACTTATATGTATATAATGGATAATTCAAATACAATCTTGTTTTGCCTTTCTCATATACTAAGTGTACGTGAAGGCTATCATATGTTCGTTCCAAAAGCAAACTTTTTATAAAAGGCCCGGAGACCCGTAGTATTATATACCAACCGACTCAGCTTAATAAATTGAAGTGATGTCTGTGTGTGCGTGTGCATGTGTGTATTAGTGTGGTTCGAAAACCCTGCTTTGCTCCACAACGCTCATCTGATTCTGTATCATGTTCTGAGTGTCCTCCAAAATTTTGAACTGATTTGAATCAAAACTGATTTATCACAAGCCGTTTCAAGTTTGTATGTAAGTTACTAAGGGGAATTTTTTTTTCATTTTACCGATTATGGCGCAGGTTAAAAGAAAATCTACATAGCTCAAAGAAATACTCAAAAGCTTTCACTCAGCGGCTCTTAGGCACTTGGCACTTAATTGATTTACAAGCAGGTTTCATTCAACAGGAATCCTGTCCCATTGTTCCACAATTGAAAATTGGCCAGATCAGACTATGCACGCTAAGAAAATTTTGCCACTGCGATAAATAAAGGTTTTCAATTTATTTTCTGAAGTTGCATTGTAATAATAATCATTCCTTTGCCGTTCTCTCACACCAAGGTGTAACAAAAAGGCTATATATTTACTTCGAAAACGATTTTGTGATAGAAGGCCCGAAAACGGGGAAGGGTCATTTGGCCGAAATCCATTCGGTCGAAAGACATTTGACCGAATGCCACTAGGCCGAAAGGGTCATTTGGCCGAAACCCTTCTGCCCGGTCATTTGACCGAAAGGGTCATTAGGCCAAAAGAATCATTTGGCCGAAAGGGTCATTTTGCCGAAAGGGTCATTTGGCCGAAAAAGTTTTTTTTTTTCTTATTGTCTTTATTAATGAAATAAATGAATATATGAAACAATGTTTGTTTACAAAATAATTTATTTTTTTATTACCAGGCTAAGGCCGGAGTGGCCTGTGCTGCACATAAAAGTCTTCTCCATTCAACTCGATCCATGGCTGCACTTCGCCAACCACGCAGTCTGCGGAGGGTCCGCAAGTCGTCCTCCACCTGATCGATTCACCTTGCCCGCTGTGCATCTCGCCTCTTGTTCCCGTCGGATCGTTGTCGAGAATCATTTTCACCGGATTACTTTCCGACATTCTGGCTACGTGCCCGGCCCACCGCAGTCTTCCGATTTTGGCGGTGTGAAAGATGGATGGTTTACAAAATAAGTTACGCCCAAATCGCAAATAGGTCCCGATATGCGGTATTTAAAAAAAATTCGTTTTATTGCATTTGAAACGAAATTCCACGGGATTCCGCGGAATTTTAGTATGGCGAAATCTGATTTTCTAATTTCGTTTCGTATCATTCAACTTCAAAAATTTCGACAGAAAAACCATACTTCTAACAAAATTAAACGAAATGAATTTTTAATATTTCAAATTTTTGAATCATAAAAAATTTTGGCAGCGCGCTGTATAAAGCCATGCAATCTCTATTCAATTTTTTTTATTCGTTTATTTATTTGGCAGGCACTCTGTTTTCTTAACCGCTACTGTGCCGTGATCTACTGTGGTTCTCTGCTGTACAGAGTCCACACAGAATTTTTAGATGTCAATAATTCGTTATTGTTGTCGTTGCCAGTCCATATCATCGTGAGTCCATTGTGTTCATTTGTCTATGTGGTGAATCCAGTGATTGTTGCTTTGTTCGGTTGCCATTATTCGAAGAACGTTGGAGGAATCCCTCCGAGAAGAACAGTTCTGTAAGTCGTCATCAGGCAGCCGTGTCGGTGAGGCGCGTTCCCCAAAACGCCACCGTACGGACTGCGCTTCTGGCGACTGACAAGGGTTTGGTGGAGGGGCTGGGAATCGAACCCATGACCATTCGCTTATGAGGCGAACGTGTAGCCAACTACGCTACGGGACCCCCCAATTCAAAATTTTTATACACATAAATTCCTTAACTAAATCTCACCAAGTAATACAATTTTGTATCTTCAACAGAAACACATTAAGCTTTCCACTTAAAAATTTCTTCAATGTTTTGTTGAAAGTGTTCAAGTATAAAACGTGATGCATATCTGTTGATTTAAATAACATTAGTGACGTAAACATTATTTGTACATCTCATCGTTTTGGTATGCTCTATTTTTATTTAAGTTGACTGAGTTGTGTAAGTAATATGTATGTTAGAATACGATCTTGAACATCCCTAAAATAACATTGAAAGCTCTCACTGTTGTACATGGCACCAACTTGTTGTTCGACCCTAAAGGAGGAAAAGCAGTTGAGACCAGTCTTATACAGTGAGAGCTATCGTTCGGTTGCTTGCTCACTGAATATAGTTTTTAAAGCTATCTACCGTGTTTTATATTAGTTACATAAATAATGGATAGGAAGGAAGATAAACATCGCGTTTTTACACATGTTGTATGAAAGGTTATGTCCAAATTAATTTAGTTACGCTGCCGACAACCTCGTCAGAGCTACCAACTGAATAGTAACAAGGCAGTTTCGATTGAATGAATTATTGGCAGTGGCTGATTTTTTACCCGCCGCTGTCACATCCAGGCGCTATAGTATATGGGCAAAATAGCCAGCATGAGTTAACCGCCAGAAATTTGTATGGCGAAAGACATCTTACGCGGGTTTTCTCAAATTTAGAAACTTTTTATGAAAAACTATTTGGTACCGGTTATGTAGGAAGGTGTCCGCTACTACGCCTAACAAATATTATTTCCATGAAGATGCTTGATTTTGAGAAATCGGGCCTTAGATGCCTTTCGCCATACTGATTTAAGAAACTTAACTCCTAGTGTGCCGCTGTAAGCACGCTCAAAGCAGGTGATTCATTGTCACATCAAGTCCTAGATTTCAGCAAACACGTTCCAATTTTTATTGCAAAAACACTGCAAATAGTTTATTGGAAATCAGTTAATTACGTTATTACTACGTTATTTACGGAAATGTGTTCTTTATTATACTGAGCTGCAGTAATATAAACTGACTGTGTATTTTTTAATATTGCGAAAATTGTTTAGATACTCAAAATTACCTTTGTCACAAGGTTACAAGAAGGGATTGTTAAAAATTTTAAAAAAAATGGGGGGACTTTCCACTCCTCGGGTTAAAAGAGAGCCGAAAGTCCAACACTTGCAAATAGGGGTAAGATTTGAATTTGAGAATTTTTATCGACCACAGCGCTATGGGTGGCGAGAATTTGAAGCATCCATTTTTAACGGATCGCGAAGCAGATCACATCGCTCCGCTCCATAATTGGACAGTATGGCCAATGGTCTAGAAAAAAAAAGATGATTTGGTAAATTTTGAAGTAGATGTATGTGTGGGAATCTCGCTGTTACGCAATGGCCAAGGTAAAGGTCATCTATTTTTAGTCCGAGTATCGTACTTTCTCGAGTCGATCGGCATAGTGAACGGACGTAGGTCCCGAAGATAGTGGAAGCAAAATTGTACTAGTTGCTAGCCAATCGCAAGTTAATTTGTTAATAGTATAAAAAGCAAAAAGCTTCCAATATTATAAATGTTAATTTATATTGTATCCCATAGTTCTCAAGAGTTTTCCAAGTGGTTGAGGACGTGATAAAAGGCCCAAGTGCGCCTATTTATTTGTACTAGAAATGTGAGTTTTTGTAAGAGAGTTAGTGTTTCCTATTTTAATGTTCAATGTCTGTGGATTAACGAAAGGTCAAGTGTATTTGCCTACGAATCGGAATTCGGTGATTGAAATTGCTCGAGGTTAAGGTAAATGTTAGACACAAATATTCTAGTCCATGGGACCGAAATTTTAATGTTGTGTGTTATCGCTTGAAGGACCAAATATCCTTCAAGCGAAGGTGTTTCGTCCGTGTAGGTGTAGGGGGTTACGTACGTCACGTGGCCTCTAGGATCAGGCCCCAGCGCATCTACGGGCCATCGGAAGCGACCACTACTTCCGGGGTGTCAGCCGGTCGTCAATAGCCGGCCACACTCCATTGTTGGCCTCGAAGCAGCACTCGCGAGTGGAAGAAGCGGGCCCGCCAACGAACTGCCCTGGTGTGCACGGGTCGTAAGTCGAGACACCCACCACTGACAGCATCGCATCGAGCAGGAAGTATCCTTCAGCGAAGCATCACAAACAGGTCAGAGATCTCATTTTTTTTGTATTGCAAAATATTTAAATCCTTGACCACCGGTTCCGCCCCTTGGGGGATTAGAATACTGGGGTCGCTCCCCATAGGCTAGATAAATAAAAAAGGGACTTGCCACAATTGAGAGTTGAACTCAATTACTTTGAAGGGTCGGTAAAGAAGAGCCGAACCCTGTAGCTTAACCTTGAAATCAAAAATAT
Source organism: Armigeres subalbatus (assembly GCF_024139115.2). Lineage (NCBI taxonomy): Eukaryota > Metazoa > Arthropoda > Insecta > Diptera > Culicidae > Armigeres > Armigeres subalbatus. The sequence goes on along the minus strand of NC_085140.1, from coordinate 153,284,395 downwards.
ATTTTAATTCCGCCGCTCGAACTGTTGAACGATGAGAGAAAAGCGGTTTTATCTTTGCATGCGTTATTTTGATTCCCCGTTGACCATCCCGTCTAACGATAGAGAGTGGAGAGATTCGCCGGTTCGGCTGTTTTTTTTTTTGAAGGGCTCGCCTTGAGGAGTCTCGCCGGGATACAAATCTTGCCTATTCGCATGCAGGTGAAACTTTTTGCCTGCTTGACGCTTAAGCGAAGTGGTCACTCCAACCGATTCGGACGGCGAAGCTAGCCGACCGTTACACCTTCATCCTATAACTTTAGTAGACCCTCAACAAGACCCTCAAGGCTCAAGTTCCCTATATTATCTTAATTATTCAGATCTGTTATAGATTACTTTACGTTCCATTTCAAATGGATTGAATATCCAGGCTTTACCAATTGATCATGGAATGGAGAACAATTTCCGGGGCGCCAGGCAATGTGAGGCAAGTAGGCTATACCGGGAACTGTCCCGCATAATCCGGGACATTTAGCCACTGTAACCTAATGCCTACATGCAGATAGTGTAATGGGGTGTCAGACCATTTGGCCGAAAGCCATTTGGCCGAATAGTTTAAAAAAATGACCTCAGTTTACGAGTGGTCCTTCTTACTGCTTTCTTCTTTTTTTTCGTTCTTCATTGTTCTTCCTCCTTATTCCCTTTTTCTTCTTCCTTCTGTCTTCTTTTTTTCATCCTCTATCTTCTTTCTCCCTTTATACTTCTTTCTTTCTTCTTCCATCTTCCTTCTTCTTTCTTTCTTCTTCCTTCTTTCTTCTTCCTTATTTCTTTTTTTCTTCTTTCTTCCCTCTTCCTTCTTCCTTCGTTTTTCTTCCTTCTTTCTTCTTCATTTTTCCTTCTTCCTTCTTCATTCTACCTTTTTTTCCTACTTCGTTCTTCTTCCTTATCCCTTCTTCTTCCTTCTTCCTTTTTCCTATTTCTGTCTTCTTTCTTCTTTCTTTCGTATTCCTTCTTCCTTCGTTTTTGTTTCTTCTTTCTTTTTTACTTTTTGCTTCTTCCTTCTTCATTCCTCATTCTTCATTCTTACTTCTTCCTTCTATCTGCTTCCTTCTTCCTTCTTAATTCTTCTTTCTTCCTTCTTTCTTCTTCCTTCTTCCTCTTCCTTCTTTCTTCTTTCTTCTTCCTTCTTCCTTGGTTTTTCTTCCTTCTTTCTTCCTTCTTCTTTCTTCTTTCTTTCTTCTTCGTTCTTTCTTCTTCCTTCTTTCTTCTTCCTTCTTTCTTCTTCCTTCTTCTTTCTTCCTTCTTCTTTCTTGCTTCTTTCTTCTTCCTTCTCCATTCTCCCTTCTCCTTCTTCCTTCTTCTTTCTTCGTTCTTCCTTCTTTCTTCTTTCTTCTTTTTCTTCCTTCTTCCTTCTTTTTTCTTCTTCTTCCGTCTTTTTTCTTCCTTAATCCTTCTTCCTTCTTCCTTCTTCCTTCTTCCTTCTTCCTTCTTTCTTCTTTCTTATTTCTTCTTCCTTCTTCCTTCTGCCTGCTTCTTTCTTCCTTCTTCGTTCTTCATTCCTCCTTCATTTTTCCTTCTTCTGTCTTTCTTCTTCCTTATTCCTTCTTCTTGCTTTCTTATTCCTTCGTTTTCCCTTATTTCTTTTTCCTTCTTCCTTCTTCGACTTTATTATTTATTCCTCCATCTTCCTTCTTTCTTCTTTCTTCTTCTTTCTTCTTCCTTCTTCTTTCTGCCTTCTTCTTTCTTCTTTTTTTTTCTTTTTTCCCTTTTCCTTTTCTTTCTTCCTTCTTCATTCTCCCTTTTTCCTTCTTCTTTCTTCCCTCTTCCTTTACCCTTCTTTCTTCTCTCTTCACTCTTGTTCTTAACCCCTTCTTCTTTCTTCCTTCTTGCTTCTCACTACTTACTTCTCGCTACGTAAGCAAACGTATTTAAACTATTCGGCCAAAAGGGCATTCGGCCAAACGGCATTCGGCCAAATGACCCTAAACCCGTAATGGTGTTGCGCATCCCACGGCTATTATTGTTAAGGTTTGACTCCCATCCCCCTTGTTCTTAACCCCTTCTTCCCTCTTCTATCTTCCTTCTTCCTTCTTGCTTCTCACTACGTAAGCATGCGTATTTAAACTATTCGGCCAAAAGGGCATTCGACCAAATGACCCTAAACCCGTAATGGTGTTGCGCATCCCATGGCTATTATTGTTAAGGTTTAACTCCCATCGCACTGATCTGTTACTTATGTCCTTTTGTAAAATAAAGATAGATTCTTCCTATGGCATTTGGGTAACAATATTTTACTTTAAAAATATTAAACGAAATAAATTTCCTTTTATTCGTATTATTTTTTATTCGTTTTTTGCATTATGTATATAATGTAAAAAAAACTATTCAATAAATATTTCGCGGAAAAACATAAATTTCCTAAGAAGTCACGGAAGTAAATCTGAATTTCGTTTCGTTTCGTTTCGAACCAACAATGGCATTTCTAATTTCGTTTCGTTTTGTTTCGTCAGGAATAAAATCGGGACTGCTTTGCGATTTGGGCGTAACTTATTTTGTAAACAAACATTGTTTTATCGATTCCGTAGATTGCAAGCATTTTACTCCAAAACTAATTCCCTTATCTGATAGAGGAACGCCTATTCTTTCGGATACATACGTTGGTTTTCTCAGAAAATGCTTGGTTTAGCAGGAATTTGTCTCCCAATGTTTGTTTACAAACTAAGTTACGCCCAAATCACGAAGCAGTCCCGCAATGTCTTATCGCATACCCTTAAATATGGCCGAATAGGACATCTGGCCGAATAATACATTTGGCCGAATAGGACATTTGAAAAGTGAGAAAAGAGACGTCTCAATTCTTATTCTTCATTTCTCACTTCTCACTGTTAAAAGTGAGAAGCGCACTACGCACTACTCAAGAGAGAAATGAGGAGCTTTTCACTTCATTTCTCACTTCTGGCTGTAAAAAAAGAAAAGCGCGAGAAAGGCGGCAAGCTGGAGTGTGAGAGCTTTCGAGCGACTACCATTTTTCAATGCCGCCTACAAAGTGTAAGGGGCGATTCAAATATGACGTCCACTACTTTTTGAGATATCTGGAACCCCCCTCTGTCACGCTTTTTTGTATACCTAGTACATGTAGTGTCACAAAATCTTAGACCACCTCCCCCCCTAAAACCTGTGACATCATTGTTGAACGACCCCTAATCATTGATCATTTTCCGCCGTCTATCGCCAACAGCGAACGAACTACAACTACGGACCAGATATTTACTCTACGGCAAAACCTAAAAAAAATGCTGTGAGTATCAAGTCCCAACGCTTACGACATTATAGACCGCGTAGAGCTATGGAAAATTATGGACGAGTTTAGCTGCCCGGGAAACTTACAAGACTGATCAAAGCAACAATGGATGGTGTGAGAATTTCGGGGGAACATTCCAGTTTGTTCGAATCCTGCCGGGGACCATGACAAGGTGATGGACTTTCGTGTCTGTTGTTCAGTATTGCGCTAGAAGGTGTCGTGTGGAGAGCGGGGTACAATTTGTAACGCGCGCAGTTTGAACCAATTGAAGTAGGAATAAATAGTTTATCTGAGTTATATACAAGTCGTGACAATTTCCAATTACAATTACAACAGTTTTTCCGTTGAATCCTTGCATGCTTCTGAAATATTCTTCTGTGAAAAAACTCGGTTACGTTATGCAAGCATTGGTATCGTGAAAGACATTCCAATAAATCTATGAAAATCAGAATATAATCGGTTTAGTTTTTGGATTGAAGATTGTGTTCACTGTTTATTATTTTAAACAATGGAGTGCGGCAAATGTGGTTTGTCCGTCGATGCTAGGAGCGAATCTTTCGTTGTGTGTGAACGGGAATGCAGTAAATGCTACCACGCCGATTGTGTTGGACTTACAGAGACGCAGACAGAGTGCTTAGTAAACAACAACATTCTGTGGATGTGCGATCTGTGCTTGGATCGTTTTTACAAAATGCGTACTGCTTCGTTGGGTAAACCTCAGCCTGAATGCTCATCATCGATTGAATCTGAACTAGCGGGAATAAAGTCGCAGATCAATGGCATCGTAAGCACCTTATCATCTATAACGTCGAAGTCCCTCCTCAATTCTACAATGGTTTCATCAACGCCAATCTCATCCACAAAACTACTAGTTGGGAATAACACTTTATCCCAAACGCATTGCAATCCTGAAGAGAGTTGTTCAATAGAATCTGACTTGGAGAAAGAAACGTTTTCATTATTTTTAACAAATATAAATAAATTCGTTACCGAACAAGAAATCGATAGGATGGTTCGCAAATCTATCGGAATTGCAAACGATGAAATAGTTAACGTTTTCAAACTAGTGCCAAGATGGGTTGATGTGAAAAGTCTTGATTATACTTCATTCAAAATAGTTTTAAACGTCCGATGGAAATCTATATCTTTGAATTCATCTACGTGGCCATCCGGCATAAAGTTCACAGAATTTGTAAGCTTACGCGTTAGAAAATGGAAACCGGATTCCCAATGGTTTAGTGTATAGAAAGCGGAATAGAAATAATATGTTTTACATGATGATGTTTGTCTTTTTAAATTGATGTGATACTGTTATTTTAATATGTAATAGCTTAAAATTTTGATGTTAGTAATTGTTTTCCAATGTTGGTTTATATAATTAGGTGTGATGATTCGATGTAAAAGATTTAGTGTATTCAATTAGTTATATAATGATTCAATAAGACTATCATTTGTCAGTTGGATTGAAACAAAAAAAAAGAGAAAGAGTTATATTTTCAACTATTTTTGGGCTCAATATATTAGCCTGGCTTTTTCGTGCAAAATAAACTAGTCATGTGAAAGTAAATTATAGGATAATCCTTATCAATAAGGAAGCTCGTAGCAATGTCACATTTTTGACCCGACAGTGATCCGAACTCAGTAATCGCTCCTATGTGCGTTAACAAACTTCTTTCTTTTACTTTAGGTAGAAAAAAGTTCTTTGAGACACCCATGAAAAACATTTTTAATAAATTAAAAGCTTTGTCGGTGGTACAATGTACCTCCTTTTTTAACAAAAAAAAAACGCGCTGAGTAATTTATGTAGTGTAACCAAAAAAACACCAAAGATAGACGTCCAGGCGTCCAGTGTTTGTCTACCGGTCGACGGCTCATTTGTGTCGGTGGAGCTACTGCCCACCCCCACACACACAGCCAGATGAAAGCTTTCGATAAATTATTCAGCGTCGGAAACCGTTCTATCAAACATGAAATAATTAACACCTTTCGCTTTTTGACCAACAACGTGCCAAGCTGTCGTCGACGACCCCACCACTGACTGCACAACACGCTGACTGGCACTAACCGGGACCTCTGTGAAGTTGGGCCCGAAGCTACCGTTGTATGTGAACTTTTCCTTCTATATGCTTGTGTTGCTCTAATTCATGTGCGGGTTTCCTAGTTGGAAGGTGGGTTTGAAGGCTTGTTTGTTTATCATGTGGTAAAAACTGCAGCTTTTGTTTAAAAACGGCTTGATGATGTTGTAAAACGGTTGAATAATTTTGATCGCGAGCAATGTATTGTTGACTGACGGAATTAATTTTTAAATGGGTGCGAAGGTTTTCGGTTTACATGAATACAATTTATTATAATGGACTCGTAGCTTATTTGAAATGAAAAGTAAAGACAGTTTTTAAGTTTGTGACTCTCTGAATAGCAGACAATTCTACAGATATTTACTTTTCCCCTTTAACTGGATTCATTCAACTGAACCAATACCACTTTGTACCACTGTGGATATTGAACTGCCCTTTCATGCACAACTTTATCATATTTGCAGAAATTTCTATTCATATGGAGCAGTCATGACTGAGTTCATACTAATGATCAATGTTGTTCCAGCTTTGACTTTAGTTGGTAAGGCAAATGATTGATTTCAAACTATTTCAAATCATCTATTGCATGCAGTGCAGGAATGGTCGATGTGATTGTTTGGTGAACTAAGCATAAAACATATTTCCCTGGATACATTCATAGAAAAATAACTTTGTCATCCTCTGCTACCCATAATAGAATGGGCCTATTCAATAATCTGCTCTGTTGAATTTAGTTGGTTTGTACTTATTTTACCTACTTTATTTTTCTACGTATTATTGTTTTAACCACAAAAGTTTTTGAAAGTTGAAAGTTTTTCATCATAATAAAAAAAGCATTGAAAAAGTACAAGATCAAAATCTAATATGTACTAGAAAACCAGGTATCCAGGTAGGTACTAGAAACTATCTATTCCACAATACGCTCATAAAAGAAGTTTATTGTTAAATTGTGGTATTAACGCGTTAATGGCTCTTGGTCAAATCACTTGAAACTTTTTAATCCAGACGATACTGCTTCCGCAGAGACAACCTTCCAACAAACCATTGAAAATACAAACTATGTCCAAATGTCTTTTCGCACCTTGCTCGACTGATTTTATTAGGTTACCCGTGAACCAAGACGCATCCAATAAAATATGTGCGAAAGTGAAAATGAAATCTTCAGCATCTCGCCAGATAGTATACCGATACCCCGCCGTACATCCGTCCCAGGTCGAGACAAATAACCAACACGAAAACCAAACAACAAAGAAACAGTTCGTGCACCATGTTGGAACCTGGTTTTCACCGGTCTTGTTGCCTGAGGGTCGCACTCGTCGCCATCCGAAGTAATATTTTCCGGCGAAAAACAGTATTTACGCATATTGAATATTTAATGCCCCGAAGAACCGGTGCGAATCAAGTTTTGGGTAACAGGGCTGCGATATACGGTTTTCAAAATCAACCGAGTCGAAGAAAAGTGAGCAGGGATGACTTGAACAGAGTTCTATTTTTTCTTTTTTTTTCCTTTGGTGAGGATGTTTCTTTCTTTGGGCCAGGATACAGCTGAATGCGCTCTGGGAACATATTGCAGCGTGGAAATATGGTCTATAGGAAACCGTTCTCGGGAGTGAAGTAGATGGTTTTGCATATTTCAATTCGTTAAGAAGTGGAAAACCATTATCCGATGTGAAATACTCGATAAAAAGTAAGTAATTCATTGCAAACTGTTCATGGGTTATTATTTTCATAAAAATATATAGGAACCGCACCTGATTCCGAATTCACTTCAGATTACGGCGAAGCAACCCTTTCGTCGATTCGAAGAAGTGGAAGATACGAACGAAAAGTTTCCTTCTCGTCCTCTATCACAGCCGAATGGCGGTACCTGTTTGTGTATAATTTTGTAACAACACAAAGTGGAGGATATTCACATTTTCCCACATGCTTGATGCGGAAGGTTGGCGAAATATCACCTTCGGGATGATTTACCACAGGGGCTATATATTTTGCACAAATTTGGATGCAATTTACACTCTAATTTGCGATAATATATTTTGGAATTAAGGTTCCTTAGATATGGGTGATCACTTGGGTATTGAGCCAGGGTATTATGGAAATGAAGAATACTGAAGATACATGATTTTCGGAGGTGGGCTAAGGTTTATGCCCTATTGTATGACTTATCTACTTGAATCTCACTGATGGTGGGCGGGATTGATATCTCGATCAATCGACGTATTCAAATACGATGGAACTACTACAGCCTAGCGCGGGACCATAATCTAGCAATAACACATCCGGTACAGCGCACTTATTTATAACTAATGCACCAAAGATTTCATTCATATGGGAGATTGCGCTGCAAAGATGTTGACGATTAAGTAAGGCATTTGGAGGAATGTACACTGAAGCCAGGGCCGGATTTAGATGGAAGGGGCCCCGGGGCCGACAGTTTGTGGGGGCCCCAAAATGTACAAAAAAGGTTGGTTTTGGTACATAAGATTTGTGAGGGCCCGGGTCCAATGACAAACTTTTCATTTGCATTCGATTCCTATTTTCTAGTGACTTTTTTATATACTAAGGTGCTTAAGTGTACGAATTATGATGCCTCACGGTATTCCGAGCAAACACGTACCGTTTTGACTCAAATCCCGAACACTTCTCACATGGAGATTTATCCGAAATATTTCGATATTATTGCATAAATTAACGAACCTTCTCGGCATTATAATTGTCCACCAATGAGATAACGTTGAAATTTTGCATTTTAGTGAATTTAGAGTGGTGTGCGGAATTTGAATAAAAGTGTTCGGCATTTGAGACAATTTTCACTATGCGTGTTCGGCATTTGAGACGAAGTTTGATAGAATAAAATCATTCAATATTGAAGAGATTTCATTCTTTCTTGCCTTTTAGCGGGCAGGGGTCTGCTTACAAAGATTTTCCTTATTCCGTACGGATGTCTATAATTTAAACAGATGGCGAGGATGATCTGTTTTCGTGCTTCCAAAACTCATCCAATAACTATTTTCTAAGATGACACTATTTTTTAAGACGGCTACTTTTAAGGGGACTACTTTTCCTATTTTGGTTTATTCACAGTTGTATCAAGTAGCGATAAGCTTGTAACGATTATGAGATATTTATGCCTTTCTTTTATCGTCTGTCATGACCAAAATGAGAGCGAATTCAGCATACCCTGATGTCTACAAACAAATTATTCATCCTGTCGTTGAAAACAGTAAGCCGGTCTGCATGAAAATACTCCATCTCAAACTCCAACATGTTCTGAATTGATTTCTATGCATGATTTTCGACACCCTGCCTAGGTGAGACGTCGGAAAAATCGGAATACTACTTGGTAGGTTATTTGGTTCTATACCAATCGCCCGAAAGCGAAAACCATTCGCCCGAAACCCATTCGCCCGAATGCCATTCACCCGAAAACCATTCGCCCGAATGTGCCATTCGCCCGAATAAGCCATTCGCCCGAATGGGCCAAACGCCCGAATAAGCCAGTATGAACTAATTTTATTCTTAGTTTAAAACTATCAGAAAGAACAGCATGTGAAATTAAGAAGGGAAATATTGATTGAAAGCTATTAGCTTATGTAAATTGATTATTCTTTTAAAGGTTCAATCGATGATCAGCAAATCTGCCCAACGCCACATAATACATCGTCGGCGACGTCGTGATATGCCACCAGAGCCACTGGAATGTAATGATTTCGATCATATCGACGAACGCTATAAAGTAAATCTGGATGGAGAGCTCTTCTTGCAGATGGTAAGATCCTCTTGTTTGTTTCGGCACGACACATAAAAGTGCTGTCGAAATCGGAAATTTGGATTATGGACGGAACTTGTATCACGGCTCCACAACACTTTTCTCAAATTTTCATGATACATGGAAGTGTAGGTGAAGAAAATCATAGACGCTTTGTTCCTTTGGTTTATATGTTGCTACCGAAGAAGAATAAGAGAACCTACGAATCAGCTTTCAGTGCGCTGGAAGAAATTGTCGAGAAATACCAATGCGTACTTGAGCCGGAGCATATTCTATTGGATTTCGAAATATCAGAAATAAATGCTGTTAAAAGATGTTGTAGATTAACGTTGTAAATTAACGTCCAAGTCGGGTGGTTTAATCCCCGGAAATAGGCAATTAACTTTGATTGAACTGCTGTTAAAAGATTTTTAGAGAAAGAAGAAACCAAAGTTTCTTCAGAAAACTAACACACCTTAAGCTGAAGTCGATTTATTCCAAAGATTTCACTATCCAACTTGCGTATAAGAAAGTTGTTGCTTTGGCATTTTTGCCGAGTCAAGAGATTCCAACTGCATTTCAAGAATTGCAAAAAACGATCCCAGAGCCTCTCTGTAATTTTTTAAACTATGTGAGTGAGTTTTACGTTAATGGTCGCCAAACAAAAAGCAAAAAAAAACAGTCGAGGTCCTCTATTTCCGCCTATCTATGGTCAGTTCATGGAAGAATGACGCAAAGTATTCCACGGACCTCCAACCACATTGAAGGATGGCATAACAAATGGGGTTCGCTGCTAGAACAGGGTAATCCTCCCTTCTACAGTGTTGTAAAGCAATAGAAGGGCTCGTTGCGTCATACAAGCCAGGTGAGTTGTTGAGCTTTTTGACGGGGATCGCGCTTGCGTTAATTAGTTCCTAAGTTTCCCATCACCTAAGACTTATGTTGTAATGATTCTTTTAAATATGATAATATATACTATAAAAATATCAAAGAGATTTTTTTTTCATTTCAAGGGCTTTCGGGCGTTTGGCTCATTCGGGCGTTTGGCCCATTCGGGCGAATGACCTATTCGGCCGAATGGTATTCGGGCGTTTGGCTCTTTCGGGCGTTTGGCATTCGGGCGAATGGGTTTCGGGCGAATGGTTTTCGGGCGATTGGTATAGAACCAGGTTATTTAGGTATTACGTTATAAAATTTAAGTAATTCATACATAGTAGCTTTTAAGTTATTTATTTTTAATTGAACAAAAGTCTATCAAGGCTCAGATGAAAGCATTCAATCCTACTTTGTAGCGAAGTTATGGAAATAATATAGGTACTGTTAACCGATTTAATTTGGTTGAATTTCTTGTATTTATGAAATCGTAAAGTTTTAAAGGAAGTTAAGGGGATGAGGTTCAAAATAGAAAACTTGACAGAGAGTTTAAACGACAGCTTCTAACTTCACCTGGTTCTACATAGTTTAACCATATTAAGCGTAAACGATCGGCAACTTATCGCACTTGACATGTAATCTATGATGCTCCTCCACACCTCTTCGGTACACATTTCAACCATCTCCATGAACCGGGTCAGCAATTTTCCCAAATAATTCATCGCTTTCGTTCAGCCTAAGCTCAGCAGCACCCCGCCCCTAATTGGAAATTCCAATTATTGGCACAATTAACATAATGAATCTTCGCTTCGAACTTTGAACGAGCCAATCGAGCTGACGTTGCGGATACCGTTGCGATGAAAGTAGCACACGATGAGTACGAGACAATCCACCTCAAGTCAAGTAGTTCATGCATTTCCTGCTTCTCATCGGCAATCCGTCCTGTTCCCGTCTGTCATCGGCTGTTGGCGTACGTCAGCACAAATTGTACATCACCGAACCTGTGCTGTAGATCACCACTAAGGACATGCGGTATGGGATTTTTTTTATTGAAAGCAAACTATTGATAAATTGTTACATGTTGCTGCTCCAGGATAAATCATTTCACAAAATAATCCGATAAAAATATGGTTCCCAACAGAGAGAAAACCAGAACGAATCGTTTCATCATAACGTCTCGGTAGGGATAATGTGACCAGCAAGCGACCTGCGAAACGCAGAACGCCTATCTGGCATACGTCACTGGCTTGAAAATGGATAATCCAAAAATGCATTTCCCATAGATTTTGGCCCAAAAAAAAATGGAAAAATATTTGTAAGGCTGTATGAATTGTAATAAATTTGTTTGTAGGGGCTACCTTGTTCTAAAACCCAGTAACAATTTGGTCTTATGCTGGTTTTATGGAAGTCATGAAGAGCACCCTATGGTTTAAATACTGTAATAAATCCAAACATGTTACGTGGGCTGCTGCAATACGGATTGCATAATGGCAAATATTTTCACTTGAAAGACAGTGCAGTGTTTACCCAAAGAGTGGGACTATTCCAATCTCAGCTCATGCGAAAAGACGCCTGCAACTGATCTACCCTTGAGAAGGGAGCCGTCACTGTGTACACTGATGTCTCACATACTTTAGCAAGATGTACTCATCCCACGAAAGGAATCGGGCTAAAAATGTCCAATAAGGAAAACTAGACAGTTTTGTCCCAATTAACCATAAGCGTTGAAAACGAAGTTCGAAATGTATGTGATGTGTAGTGGGGCCACGTCAAAATTAAATTTGAGACCAGGGGTGACATTGCGCATCTCGAATCGAATCACTCGATTCGTACGTTTTTGCATTCGTTTCGAAAAAATTGCGGCATTATGAATTTCGTTCGACTTCATTCAGTTGCAGTACAAGATTTCGAATGGTGTTGTACTAGCTCAATCGAATATGTTCTGTCAAACGAAATGTAAACAGAGAGAATAAGAGAGAGATGTCTCCGTGTTTAGTATGCCACCCGCTGGAGAGACAACCTTCAACGCATGGCGAATGTGAGTAAACAGAGAGATTGAGAGTTTTTTTTTTTTTTTTTTTTTTTTTTAACTAATTTTATTTGCTAATTATCTAATACATGCATTCATCTCTTAGACTAGGTGTTCCGTGTTTTCTTAACACTATCATCCTTATTTGCTATGTTACGCTTTTAGTTATTATTAATACATTTCAATTGCCTCTAGCAAACTAAACTTAACCTATTTTATACTAAGGGTACAAGGAGTTAATCGTTGCAATAGAAGATTGCAACGATTTTTGTCTAAAATTGGAAATTATTTTGATGGACATTTGTTGCAATGTCTCAATATTAGAAATTCTATGAAGTTCATTGGTACTATACCACGGAGGCAACTTCAGAATCATTTTCAAAATTTTATTTTGAATCCTCTGGAGTGCCTTCTTTCTGGTATTGCAGCAACTAGTCCATATTGGCACAGCATACAACATGGCAGGTCTAAAAATTTGTTTGTAAATCAAAAGTTTGTTCTTAAGACAAAGTTTTGATTTTCTGTTTATAAGTGGATATAGGCACTTAATATATTTGTTACATTTGGCTTGAAGGCCTTCAATGTGATTTTTAAAAGTTAATTTTTGATCTAGCAGAAGTCCTAAATATTTAGCTTCGCTAGACCAATTAATTGGAACCCCATTCATAGTGACAATATGTCTGCTAAAAGGTTTCAAATAAGAAGCTCTCGGCTTATGTGGGAAAATTATAAGCTGAGTTTTGGAAGCATTCGGGGAAATTTTCCATTTTTGCAAGTAAGTGGAGAAAATATCCAAACTTTTTTGCAATCTACTACAAATGACACGAAGGCTTCGCCCTTTGGCTGAAAGGCCTGTGTCATCTGCAAACAAAGATTTTTGACACCCTGGTGGTAAATCAGGTAAGTCAGAAGTAAAAATGTTATACAATATGGGCCCCAGTATGCTGCCTTGGGGGACACCAGCCCTTACAGGTAATCTATCAGATTTAGTATTCTGATAGTTTACCTGTAGTGAGCGATCTGATAAATAATTTTGGATCAGTTTAATGATGTACAGAGGAAAATTAAAATTCATCAATTTTACAATCAAACCTTCATGCCAAACACTGTCAAATGCTTTCTCTATATCAAGAAGAGCAACTCCAGTCGAATATCCTTCAGATTTGTTGAGCCGAATTAAGTTCGTAACTCTTAATAACTGATGAGTGGTTGAATGCCCATGGCGAAAACCAAATTGCTCATCAGCAAAAATAGAATTGTCATTAATATGAACCATCATTCTATTTAAAATAATCTTTTCAAACAGTTTGCTTATTGAAGAAAGCAAACTGATTGGGCGATAACTAGAAGCCTCAGCTGGATTCAAAATTGGAACAACTTTGGCGTTTTTCCATTTATCTGGAAAGTATGCCAATTGAAAACATTTGTTAAATAAATTAACCAAAAAGGATAAAGAGCTCTCAGGAAGTTTTTTGATAAGTATGTAGAAAATACCATCATCACCCGGGGCTTTCATATTTTTAAATTTTCTAGTAATAGATCTCACTTCATCCAAATTGGTTCCCAACGAAGGGTCAAAAACAATCTCTTGATTGAGAATTTCTTCGAAGCTCCGTGTAACCTGATCCTCAATTGGACTAGTGAGACCTAGACCAAAATTATGGGCACTCTCGAACTGCTGAGCAAGTTTTTGAGCCTTTTCGCCATTTGTTAATAAAATTTTATTTCCCTCTTTAAGCGCTGGAATTGGCTTTTGAGGTTTTTTAAGAATTTTTGTTAATTTCCAAAAGGGTTTCGAACTGGGATCCAACTTCGAGACATTATTCTCAAAGTTGGTATTTCTCAGAATAGCGAAACGTTTTTTAATTTCATTTTGCAAATCTCGCCAAATAACTTTCAACGCGGGATCGCGAGTTCTTTGGTATTGCCTTCGCCTCACATTTTTAAGACGGATCAGTAGCTGAAGATCGTCGTCAATAATAATGGAGTTGAATTTAATTTCACATTTAGGAATTGCAATGCCTCTGGCTTCGACAATTAAATTTGTCAAAGATACGAGAGCATTATCAATATCACTTTTGGTATCGAGAGGAATATCAACATCAAAATTCCTATCGATATACATTTTATATAAATCCCAATCAGCTCTATGGTAATTAAAAGTAGAGCTGATTGGATTATAAATGGCTTCTTGTGAGATTTCAAATGTCACAGGAAGGTGATCAGAGTCAAAGTCAGCATGAGTTACCAATTGGCCACACAGCTGACTTGAATCCGTTAAAACTAAATCAATTGTAGAAGGATTTCGACTGGAAGAAAAACAAGTTGGTCCATTGGGATATTGAATAGTATAATATCCCGCAGAACAATCTTCAAATAAAATTTTACCATTGGAATTGCTTTGAGCATTATTCCATGAACGGTGTTTGGCATTGAAGTCACCAATTACGAAGAATTTTGATTTGTTGCGAGTCAGAATTTGAAGATCAGCTTTCAACAAATTCTTTTGCTGCCCATTGCATTGAAAAGGCAAGTAGGCTGCAATGAAGGAAAATTGTCCAAAATTTGTTTCAACAGAAACTCCCAAGGTTTCAAAAACTTTGGTTTCAAACGAAGAAAATAATTTATGTTTGATACGTCTATTAATGACAATGGCGACCCCACCACAGGCGCTGTCAAGACGATCATTTCTGTAGATAAAATAGTTTGGATCTCTTTTAATGGAGAGTCCTGGTTTTAAATACGTTTCAGTTATAATGGCAATATGCACATTATGAACTGAAAGGAAGTTGAATAATTCATCTTCCTTACCCTTTAGAGAGCGGGCATTCCAATTTAGAACTTTCACACAATTATTTGGATCCATTGAAACGGAGTCCGATAACAATTTTTGTGTGTACTTTATACCAACCTGAACAGCTTCAGGAATGGTATTTGCTTTGAACATTGCATCAATCATGTGATGCAATTGTTCAGTTAAAAATCAAAATCGGAAGCAGTCATGCTACCTGAATCGGCAACATGACCGTTATTTTCCGTTGGGACATGAGTATAAACCTCATTTTGAGAAGAGAAATTTGGTCTACCAGCAGCGATGTTTGCATACGTAGGTACATTGGAAAATTGGAGTTTACTGAAGTGCTTGCTACCCGTTGACGAGCGGCAAAATTTGTTTGTGAATTGTGGTGGGTATGAATTGCTCGACCGGTAACCGGTTTAGAAATTTGAGCGTTTGAAAAATTTCTACCCGTCGAATCTGGGATCCGATTGAATTTCCTGTCATCAATTTTGCACGGAATTCAAAACTTTTGCGTGAAGGGCATTCCCAGAAATTGGATTTATGATTGCCCCCACAGTTTGCGCACTTAAATTTATTGGAATCTTCTCTCACAGGACATGCGTCCTTGGCGTGAGAGGTTCTACCACAAATCATGCATTTAGCATCCATGTGACAATGTTTGGTTCCATGACCCCACTTTTGGCACTTACGGCACTGGGTAGGGTTTTGGAAATTTCCCCAGGCCTGCGGAAATGTTCCCATGTAACACGGACATGAGACATAATACAGGCCTTTTCCAAACTTTTCATATTATTTAGTTCACTTTTGTTAAAATGAACTAAATAAAATTCTTGAGAAATGCCCTCTGGGAAGTACCAGAATGGGATTTCTTTTTCATCTTAATTACTTGGACTGGTGAAAATCCAAGTAATTGAGAAATTTCAATTTTAATCTCATCCAGTGATTTGTCATCACTGGGAGACCTTTCAAGACGACTTTGAACAATCGCTCAGTTTTGTCGTCGTATGTGAAGAATTTATGGCGCTTCTCAGTTAAATAGTGAAGAAGACGTTTGCGATCGTCAAAGGATCCCGGCAAAACGCGGCAGTCACCCTTCCTAGCAATCTGAAATGAAACCTTGATCCCCTGAAGGTTACTCAAAATCTCATTCCGGAAGCCAGAAAACTCGGCAACAGATACCACAATTGGCGGAATCCTTTGCTTTTTCGCATGAATCGAATCACCTGGGCTAGAGGTAGATTCGATTTGCTCAATTTCATAATTTTCATTAATCAAATCGAACTGATTGCTCAGTTCGATTGGAGAAGAATTATTTCCGATATTAGAGTTAGAAGGAATATCTGAATTCTCCAGCTTCCTTCTATTTTTTCCGCGCTTGGGCAGGACGGTCTTGAAACCTTGTTTCTTTGAAGGAAGTGGAGAATTCAGAGACTCCCCTTCCTCTTGTTTTTGTTAATACTCATTGCTGAGCGTGGAGACGTGACCTTCTAAGAGGTTTTTTCCCAGAACGGTGTCCCTGCAGGATTACCACCGCTTGTCGGAATTTTACTTCCGCAAACGGGTCCAACGTAAAACGAAGGCACGGGTCCTTGCAAAGATCGTAACGGGATCAGTGGGTACAAATAGCGCTAAGAAGCACCGTTGAAATTAAAATAGCTTCGGGTAGTATTAAAAACTTCCTTCCGCAAAGAGAGAAAGAACCGCACAGCACGAAAGCACGATGCGGTCTGTGAGAGATTGAGAGTAATTTCATCTGCGTGTAGCATGTTGCCTGTTGGAAAGGCATCCTTCAGGGCATGAATTCTCAGTTAATTTATAAACAAGCAAATTGTGATCAATTGCTATAAAAAAAAAACAATATTATTTATAGAGCTGTTGCAAAATGGTTTGGAAATTGAGATATTGTTACGACAGAAATTATAAGTTTTATGTTTATTCAACTGCCCCCACTCGCATAACAGTCCCATTTGACTTTTCGTCTCTTTTGAGTTAATGCAATGAATAGGGTTCATTTATATTCTTTATATTCATATATATTTATATTCATTATATATACTTCCATAAATCATGATATCAATTGTGATTTAGTATGACCATGAAAAAATACTATGTCATGTGCGTCCCATATTGAAAGTACCCGCATAACAGTCCCACTATGAATTTACATGACTCGATGGCACAATATTTCGATCAAACTAAATCGATTCACAGTAATCTATCGAATGATGAGCAACTCAGCAAAATTTCAGCAAGATACGATTAACTTTCAATTTATTAGATTTTTTTGGAGATTCATATGAAAGATGCGATTTTGAACTTCAATGGCTATTATCGCAGTATGCGATAAAACGGTATGGGACTGATATGCGAGTGGGGCAGTCGAGTTTATGCCACAGATCCAATGTTGAGTTAAATAATTTAAATCTAAAGATGCTTTCGATAATAAATTAATTTGGTGTTTCAATGTGTTTAAGTTAAATGTACTAAAACTCTTGCGCGTTTTATTTTATTCAAGTCAACTATTTTTTCGTAGATTTTGGAATATACACGTTTTCACGCAGGTTACGGGATAATTAGAGATTGCATATTGTCTGAAAACTATAAAAATAGGTTTACTAATGATATTCTTTCGTTCAAGATACAATAATGAAGCATTTATTCTCTTCCCGTAGAGAAATAATAACAAATATAATAAAAAAAAATTCAGCAAGAAAAGACTCTCGAACAACATTTGAAAGCTATAAAGGTGACGAGTGTTTTTCATTCGACTTGAGTCGTTTTTCAGTGTGTTATCGAGTTTCCATAATGCCAAAACATCTCGTTATTCTTGTACCTCCTCGAGCATACTCGAACGATGAGTCGTTTTCGAGATCGAATCGAAAGCCGCAATGCCAAACATGTTCGACTCGATAGAATTACGTTCGAATCGAGATGCGCAATGCCACCCCAGGTATGGGAGAGAGGCACATTCTTTGAAGATGGCCTGGTTTAGACTAAATTGATCACCTGATCAGCTACAATGATTTTAGCATAAGCATTAAGCCATTCGCACAAATTCGTAGGTGGTACAAGCCTGGGTTGGGTCTCCAGTAGCCTTGCGAGCAAAGGCGTAGGATTGCCAATCCAGAGATGGCGAGTTCGATTCTCGGTCCGGTCTAGGATGTTTTCGGGTAGGAAACATTCTCGACTCCCTGGGCATAGTGTATCCATTGTAATTGCCACACAAGAAGATACATACTCTACTCATGCAATGGCGGGCATAGGAAAGATTTCAATTATTAATTGAGGAAATGCTAATAGAATACTTTGAAAGGCAGGCCATGTTCCAGTTGGAATGTAGAGCCATTGAAGAAGAAGAAGACAAGCCTGGACTATTGTATGAAGTACCATCACCTCCATCCGTTACCACAGATATAGATTAGGAACTAATCATTAGATGAAAGCAATGCACTCTCCAATAGTCGAGATCTGTCCTGGCCACGTCCTTGCGAATGCTGAGGAAGGTGGAATGATTGTTAGTTATACACCTACTTAAGAAAGATGCGGAGAACTCTACGACTTCTCATTGATGCCACGGGAGGTTTTTTGGAATTGTTAGTAAGGAAAGTTATAACAGTAGGAACCATTTTGGTAGAACGTGAAACACAGAGAGAACTAAGATGGAAATACAAAGTAGAAAAGTGGACGAACCTGGAATTGCACCCACGACCTCCTGCTTATAAGGCAGAAGCGGTTGCCACTAGAGCACCGACTATAGTCGGTATATATACTTCTGGAAATTATTGCATGATCTGGAATGAAACAATTGTTGACGACGTATCCAATTTGGTCCTATGCAGGCTTGTAAAATGTCATCTGCATGTCATTTGACTAATTTGTTCATAACTTTCTTCAGAAGCCAAATTTACTTTCAAATTTTAGATGTACGCATAACGCTTGAGTAGTGCTATATTGTTGTCCAAAGGTACATTGCTCTAAATATAACATCTGAGGCTAGGGAGTGAAATCTCTCCAAAATGTCACGTGTCATTTGACATAATGTCATTTGAATGACATTTTGCCTCCCACGCCCCAGATTACATATTTACAGCAATGTCTTGTTAGACAAAGTTGTAGCCACATTTAAGCGCTATAAGCTTGTCATACTTGATAGTTGATAGCTAACTACTGAAACAAGTTCTGGGAAAACTATGCAAACGAATGCAAATGACATTTTACAACACTTTTTTTAATGACATTTTACACCATAGGACGATCAAAAAGGCCATGCATTATTTTTGAAAAGAGATAACAGACCTTTAGTTTCGCGACTAGACTTCTGTGAAGGAAAGGCTATTGGAGGCGTATCCAATTTGGATAATGGATCAAATAAGGCATGCTTTCCCTAAAAATTATCCTCGAAAAAACTTCCAACTTTCGGAATTTAAAAATTATTCCTTGATAAAAACAATCGCCACGTACCCTTCTGCAACATCGCACAACGATGTTGGGAAGGATCCATCCTAATCGAGAATAAGGAACACTAGACAAATTCAAGAACGCTCTCGTTCGCCGCTAGTTGAGGGGCTGCTGCTCGATGTGGCCCGAATGGTGGAATCCTTCTGGTAAGGAAGCTTGTTCGTGTTTCCTCCTCGCAGACAACCAATTCTCCTCTATCTGTGCCGGTGCGCCGTATAGTAGTCGTCGACCAGACCACACGAAAGCGCTCGACTGCCGGTCGGTTGGTCGGCTGGTCGGTAGAACACACGGGGGGAAAGGGTAAACCACGCGATTAAGTAGCTGTACGAAGAATCTCAATTAGTCGTGAAGCAAGCCAAGTGCTTTTGCATTTCCTACGACGCGTGTCTATTTTGAATAAGGACAATTTCACTCGACCTTTTCGCTGAGTTCGGAGGAAAATTGGTTTCGAGCAGCGAACCAGGGCACTTTGTGGTGCTTACTCTGTTGCTCTGTTCTGCTTTTGCTGCGCAATCGATGCTTATATGAAGGTAAGCCGATTACCACTGTGAAATTATCATGATTGGTGCTTTTGAAGGGTTAACTCAGAATGATGTACGTACGATCGTTCAGTGATGAAATTATTAATTTATAACCAGATTTTTTTTCCTTCGTGCACAAACTCAACCAAATGAAGACGTTTAAAGATATGGCAATTCATGCAATCCCAAAAAAATCTACTGATATTTTTTGTCAGTAGGAATGCGATAGTCCCCATGTTATCCGTCTTCCGTAAGTTCGGTAATATTCATAATTACGCCAAAATTTGGCAAATAATAGGGTAATATGTTCCTTTAGACATGATCAAGAAAAACGATAACATTCCTGCTATTTTTCCATATGACACATGATTCATAATCTTTGAAAAATGATCAATAAAAACTATATGTTGATCCATTAAAAAATCAAATTTGCGCTATATTTTGGTCATATTATCCATTATTTTGGTAATATGATTTATGGATTATTTGTCATACGTTCATGGGGAAAAAGCAGGAATGTCATTGTTCTTCTTTATGGAACATATTTTCCCATTAATTGCTAAGCTTTAGCGTGGTAATGGATCTTAAAATTATTCTTTATGGGGGCTCCCGAACGCAAAGTGGGTAAAATCGTGTTTTTAGCGCGTTTATTTAATAGTACCTTTATTATGTGATTTAGCGTAATGGCGTCTTCGAGACATTTTATCAGTAAGTCAACGCGCTTCTTTGGAGGTATTCAGTTTTATGATCAATTCCCCCTAAAAGTGAGATGGGAAATTAGTTTTTCTCACTTTACAACTTCGCGAGAGTTGTAGCAAAAGTTCTTCTGAAAAACTTTGTCGAAGACACAAAGTTCGTAATTTCATTACTTCTGGAGATTTATTGCATTTTAGCCAACAAGTTTTAAACATGTTCAATGTATATAAGCATACAATCATATGGAGACGCATGGTGCATTGGTTCACCAATTCCTTGTGGGGAGTGATTGATTTCTACCTTGCAAAGTAGGAAATGGTTTTTGATGAAACATTACTAACATTCGCTTAGAACTCCACAGTTCAGGTATTAATTTAAAGTTCATTACTTTAACTTTATTACGTGTATGAGATTGACTGCCATAATTTTCTCGGTGTCAAGTAGAAGTTAAATCAAATATGATTAAAGAAGCAATAAAACTGTAATAACTTTTCTTATTTTTAAGTGTTTAAGTAACAATAGCTACACATCGGCGTATTTTAATATTATATAAAATATTTTAATACATGCAAAAAATGTAGAAATAAAAATTAAAAAGATATGATGAAAAACCCATTTTTAAAGGGTTGTCGGCATAAAACGTAAAAAATCTCCAAAATCTCGTAAGTAATTACGAACTTGGTGTCCTCGAAAAAGTTTTTCAGGAGAACTTTTGCTACAGTTTTTATGAAGAATCAAACCTTATATGTTGTGAAGTGGAAACAATAAATTTTTAATCTCACTTTTAGGGGGATTGATCAAAGCTGAATACCTTCGAAAAAGCGAATTGATTTACTGATAAAATGTCTCGAAGACACTATTACGCTAAATTGCATAATAAAGGTACTAGAACACGATTTTAGCCACTATTGAACGTTGATATTACTGATCGCCGTCATTGGGAGCGACAAAGGGGAAATTCAACAAACCATTGCTATACTTTCAACGGAAATGCTTTCAGAATTTTGATCTATTAGACTTCGCAGCGGTACATTCAAATTTCATTATTTTCAGAAAAGCAAAGAAATTTTGCTTCCACAGATGATGCTGCAAAACTGTTCAATCAACTCATAAAAAATGCCAATCAAATTTGCAAACCCCTTCGCTGGTCCACATAAAACCGTTTTTCCCACCTTGATGCTGCAATAGAACCAACAGAATGTCACCTGCGATCCACGTCATAACGGATTACTGTTTGTCCCGAAAACTTTCACTTACCGGATCTCCGACTACCACCACTAAGCCCATGATAATCCAGAAATAACACATTTTCCGTTGTAAATTGTTTTAAACTGTCACTGCCAATAACTTCACATGGAAGCTGCAGCGAGCGCTCCACACCGTCGCCCGACAGGAGAAAAAGGTATAACTTCCGGAAGGCAGGTGGCAGAGATGGCGTGATGGTTCACGAATGGGAACGAATCCATTTTTTCCTCGCCTCCTCGGCTGATGGCCAAAACGGCACCAATGGGGTGAAGCAGAGGAAAATTCAATTTATGTGATTCATTTCGAAGTTGGTCGATTGCTTTTTCTGGCCGGGCGGCAAGATGGATGATGAGTTGTACTTCGCTGGTAAATGGAACCGACTGTTGAGCTGCGGGCTACAAAAAATCATAAAGCATGATCGTTAAACGGAACATCCAGGGTGAAACAAAGAAAAATTAATAAAGTGACATGCCAATCTCTTATCTAATGTCTGGTGTGCAAGATGTTGAATTTCATGTTTTCATAAATTTGTGGAAATTGACAATGGAACGAGCACAAAACGGTAAACTCAAACTTATTTAAGTTTTAAATCCATTATTATTATTATTATTCATCATAATGGGATTGTTGTAATTCAACAGTAATCAAACTCATATGCATTTTCCTTGTGAATGATTCCCGAAAACTGTTTCAGAAACTAGATTCCTGGAATATGACAGACTTGTAGTGCTTCAAATAGGTCTTGACCTCTAGCGAGGTTGTTTTTTATCGTAACTTGATGCAAATGTAACGCGAGTATTAATATTAGAAACCTTTAATTTATTTGATTATGATTTTTCATAAGTTAGTAATCCAATTGAAGTACACAAATGCCACCTGTTTCCTGTTTAAAAAGCAGGAGTAGAAAATCTACCGTGAATGACATTTTGCCGGAAGTTAGAATTTCAGGTTTTAAGCTACGTTGGGAGCAAAAATAATAATGTTTGAAATCTCGATCAAATGTGGTTTTCTACTCTCGTTTCTAAAAGCCTCAATCTGGTTATTGATTACAGCACTGAAATTTTCATATGTATCAGATTTTTCTCATTGCACTATTATATACAAAAGCAAGTTTAAACTGAGAGATATTTTCACCACATTACTAAACGCAATCTCATGGTGAATGTGGAAAATTGGATGCCGCCGTTCTTAATCTCTGTGGCGGCCATCGGCACCGAAGCAACACACATGTTGTAGAAAATTTACAGTATTGCAACCAAATTTGGTCACATTTAAGTTGCTGCAACCAAATCAGTTTGAGATGTGCTACTCGAGCAGGTAGATGCGACAGGAAATTATACACGAGGATGCTCCTTTCCCAATATAAGGCACAATCTAGCAATAAAATTTTACTTTTCAATGCAAAATGGTTACAGACGCTACCACGACACGACGATTAAATTTACTGCAGCAGCCACCGACGACGGCCATCACTGATGCTACCATAATAGTAATAAAATGTTTTGTTTCTGCGAAGAATATTCGTCACACATCCATTGTCTTCCATTTGAAATGTTGATCCTTAAAAGGAACGTTTTATGCGCCTCGACACACAACCGCTGACGATTGTTGCGGATGGACACTCGATGATTCGCCACGATTTACAGAAAATGTCATTTGAGTAGTGCTGATGAAGGCCAAGATTTTTTTATGTATACAGGTTATCCGACTTGCCAATATCTCCAACTCAGCCATCTCGGATTTTTGTATGGAATTTATGCTCGTTTGTTTACGTTTTGCACTGAAAATGTATGTTTCCCCCCCGCGCTGGTTATTCCCATCTACTGACGAAGTCGGATAACCTGTACATAAAAAAATCTTGATGAAGGCTACGCGACAATGATTCCGACGAGCACCACCAATGCCGATGCTGGGGCCGCAATCCACTGAACGTAACAGACTCCGACGACTGCCACTGATGCCGACGCAAGAAACGCTCTCCGTGGAATCTCGAACAATATAGTGAGCCCATTAGCCCATTGTTAATCGTTATGGGTGAAAATTTTATGTGCACTAATTACGAGTAACGAAGAGGCGGAGCTAAAAACGTTACTTCAGTAGATAGAAGAAAGCAATTTTCACGCGCGTGCTAGCCCTTTTGTTCGAAATTTCGCATAGAACGGAGATAGAATACAAAAGCGGCCACAACCAAATATCCATTAAAATTGATAGGAGTGACACATTCAGTAATGTGCGTGTGTCATATTAGTAGACACTGTTCGCTGTAGCCAGTAGCTACTAGCTACTACCCACTCTATCAGAACGTCGGCTCCAGGGGCACGTTCACCTCAATTTGGGAGATTTGTGCCATTTACTACCCACTCTACACGGAAGTTCTACACTACCCAAAAGTGACTTGAATCCACCCAATTTTGTACTTCCGTACGGGAAGCCAAATTTGAGTAAATAGGGTCGAAGTAGTTTGCCTTTACTCCCATATTAAAAAAAGTACCTAGCGTAAGTTCTATTTACTGAACTGGAGGTTTAATTCACTCAATTTCGACCTCACACGGAAGAAATAAGCTACCCAATAGTGAGTTTAATTCACCCAACCTCGAACATCCGTACGGGAAGCCAAAATTGAGTAAGTACACGCAAAAAAAGCGATCATGAATGCATGAACTAGCGAGTTCACAGTATATTTTCTCGGGAACAACAGTCACGGATTCGAGAATACAGTCACGTTTTCTGGAACGTTCTGGAAAACGTGACTGGTGTTCCCGAATCAATGAATTTAATCACGGTGTATTTTTGCTGGTTCACGAATTCAAGAACGCTGTTTTTTGCGTGTAGGGTCGAAGGATTGTACGACAATTCCCCGAAAACCAATTTCCCGAATGCAATTTCCCCGAATGTAATTTCCCCGAATGTAACAATTCCCCGAATGCAATTTCCCCGAATGTAACAATTCCCCGAATGTAACATTTCCCCGAATGGAACAATTCCCCGAAAATAAAATACCTACCTGCAAACGCAAACACATCTTCGCAATCGACTGTGTGCGTCCAAAAAAGCAGTGTTTAAAGATACATTCAAGAGTGTCTTATTGGAAATTATCAGCTGAATAGCCTTTGGTAGTATTTGTAGTTCTTGATTCTCCAAGATGTGTTGTTGAATTATAAAGATTTCAGAGTATAGTGTTCTCTAAGGTAGTTTTTTTTTCCCAAAATAGTATCAAACTGCAATTCTGATTGAAAGCCTTTTGGTAAATATTTTTCATATCTTCGGAATCATACTTCTGTCCTGCATATACCTTCTTCAAATATATAAGGCAATGGTGGATGTGAATCCTTGTAAACAAAAATAATGCGTTTGCCCTGGAAGAGGCAATGGTGAATGTGATTCCTTCTTTAAAAATAATGCATCTGCTTGGAACAATGCAATGGTAAATGTGTCCCTTCTTCAGTGGGTGTTTCACCAGATAATGAATGTTATTATTCGTTCTTTTATAACCTGTATCTGTCCTGAATATGGTAAAGTAATAAAGTAAGAAAACGGTAGATGTGTTCCTTCAAAAATAGGCGTTAAATGGGCTAGAAATAATGCAAAGATGAATGAATTGAGAATGAGAATAAGGACTAATCTGATCTCTTATTTTGGTGCAGGCGAATTTGGCCATAATAAGGAAAAATATATATAAGATCCCTTATTACACAATATGTATGAATTAAATGTATTATATTTCACCGAAAAACATTTTGCCGAATTCATTTTCTCAACATGGCATTAGGCGGTCTGTAACTTTCGCGGTGTGACTTTTGATGGATTCTACCTTTTTTAGAATGACTTTTGGAAGAATGCCGTTTTTCTGAATGTTATATTAAACAAATAAGCATTTTCTTAGTTAAGTGTGGTGTAATATAACAGCAGTTTTGAAACATATAATTGCTTCATATCAATCATTTATTATACCTGGCAAGCGGGGTACATGCTTAGTAAACGGGCAAACCGGGCAAATGTGTTCATTTGAGGAAGACATTATCACTTTCTTTCCCCTAATACCGGGCGATGCTATCATCTGAAGAAGGAACTATCTCCTACTGTCATCTTATACCGGACAAACGCGTTCATTTCAAGAAGACATTCCCACAGTTATCGTACCTGCCAGTGGAATGAATGTCTTGTGTAGCAAGTACAATGGATACACTGTGCACAAGGAGACGAAAATGCTTCTCACCCTGAAGCATCTTAGGCCACACCGAGAATCGAACTCGCAACCTCCAGATCGGCAATCATACGACTTTGCTCGCATGGCTTACTTAATACCCACCCATCGCCTTGTGCCTCACTCGAAAAGAAGGGAGATGCATTCGGGGAAATGTTACATTCGGGGAATTGTTACGTTCGGGGAAATGTTACATTCGGGGAAATGTTACATTCGGGGAATTGTTATTCGGGGAAATTGCATTCGGGGAAATTGCATTCGGGGAATTGTTATTCGGGGAATTGTCGTACAATCGGGTCGAAGTAGTTTGCCTTTACTCCCATGTTAAAAAAGTACCCAACGGAAAATTTATTTACCCAAATGTAAGTTTAATTCACTCAATTTCGACCTCAGGTAAAAAAACTCAAAATTGGCTTCCCGTATTGAACTGGCAGCGTTGGATTGTTTGGCTCTTTTGTTTTTGACAACAGAAGAAAGAGTGGATGAAAGGATTGTACGACAGTTCCCCGAAAACCAATTCCCCGAATGCAATTTTCCCGAATGCAATTTCCCCGAATGTAACAATTCCTCGAATGCAATTTCCCCGAATGTAACAATTCCCCGAAGGTAACATTTCTTCGAATGTAACAAATCCCCGAAATTAAAGTAAATTCCGATTGAAAGCATCATGGTAAAAATTTGTGAAATCAAACTTCTGTCCTATGTAAGGTCTATCCCTTCTTAGGAAGTTACTGTAATCGTGGATATGAAAGCTTAAAAAATAATAATACGTATGCTCGGAATAAGGCAATAGTGAATGTGATCCCTTCTTTAAAAATAATGCATCTTCTCGGAATAACGCAATGGATTAATTTGATCTCTACTTTGGAAGTAGGTGTTTCCCCAGAATAATGAAGAAGTGAATGTTATTCCTTCTTTAAAAATTTGTATCTACCTGGTATAAGGAAACGGTAGATGTGATCTATTCATTAGAGTTAGGAGAAGTAGGAGATTGCCTGCAATAAGGTAATGATAAATGTAGTCTCTTCTTTTGATTTAGACGAGATCGGCCAGAAAAGATAGAATAAATGAGAACGTATCTAGCAATACATATCAATTATATATACCGAAAAAAAAGCGATAAATATCAATTATATATACCGAAAATATCGAATTCATCGACGTGTTCATTTAAAGAAGGCAATATCTCCTGCATTGTCCTTACATTGCTTAGACGCGATCATTCAAGGAAGGCATTATCTCCTTCCTTCGCTTTACTCCAGGCAAACGTGTTCAATTGAAGAAGGGTCCATCTACCCTCTTTGTCTTATATCGGGCAAAAGTGTTCATTTTAATAAGGCATTATAACTTGTCTTCCCCTAATACCGGGCGAAACGATTATCAAAAAAACATTATCCCTTTCCTACGCCTTATACCGGAAAACGTATTAATTTTCTACCTTTATCTCTATCCTCCTTCCTTATTTTTCCATTCTCTCTTCCTACATCTCCCGTCGTATTTCACCCTTTCTTGCTCCTCACATCACACGTCTCGCATCATATTTTCCACTTCTCACTTCTTACTTCACACTTCTCACTTCTTACTCTGTACTTCCTTCCCATTTCTCATTTTCCACTTCTTACTTCTCAAGTCTCACTTCTCACTTCCCACTACTCACTACTCACTACTCACTTCTAAATTCCCACTTCTCACTTCTAACTTCTCACTTTTCACATTTCGTTTATCACTTATCACTTCTCATTTCTCATTTCTCATTACTCACTTCTCATTTCTCACTTCTCATTACGCTCTTCTCACTTCTCATTACGCTCTTCTCACTCTCACGTCTCACTTTTCACTTCTCACTAATCATTTCCCACTTATTACTTCTCACTTGGCCTAATGACGGTTCGGCATAAGACCCGGCCCAATGACCCAGCATCTTATTTTTTTACAATTTTTAAGTGAATTGTCCCGCGACCCACAATTTTGTTGCAGCTCAAAATGTGACGCAGATTTCTTTTTCAGTTTTAGTTTTATCTGCACTGTGGAAACAATTCGGGGAAATGTTGCATTCGGGGAAATGTTGCATTCGGGGAATTGTTACATTCGGGGAAATGTTACGTTCGGGGAATTGTTATTCGGGGAAATATCATTCGGGGAAATTGCATTCGGGGAATTGTCGTACAATCGGATGAAAGATAAGAAAAAAATAACTCAAAAATAAGTTTAAAAAAACTCAACGCTGGGTAGGGACACGGCAGGTATTTTCGTCTGTTCGTCATAGTCTCGAAAATCAATAAAAGAGACGCTTTTTTGTAAAATTCATACGTACCAAATTGTAAGCTCAGGAGAAACGTTCTGCTATAGTGGAGTTCTAGCAAATGTAAATTCCTCAACAACTTGGACCACTCCCAGCTAACAGCCACTTGAAACTGGTGGCGCTCCGCGCCTTCTATCGAACGGAAGTGGAAAATACCGCCAGAAGTATCTAATCTTCCTGAAATCAGCACAAGTCAATGTTTACGTTTGCGACTTTCGCCCTTTTGAAACAACAATGTCGATATATGAAATTGACCTAGAAGTTGCCTTTCAAATCAACCTTTTGTTTGTACAACACGGTTTGATTTTCATTTTGATTTGACAACTATTAATTTTAAAGTCAATGTTCCATTGAATTTACATCTGTATTAAAATCATTTGTATCGCAAATAGAATACGAAAAAAAAGATTAGGGTACGTCTCCGGCTTTCCAACCAACCTGAGTTCTTCAACAGCGTCGTCATCATCCACTTCTGCAAACATTACGCTAACACACGGTTTTGATCAGCGATCTTCAATAGTAGTTCATCGTCATCCTCAACATCACCATCATACGTTTCATCTCA
Organism: Armigeres subalbatus; assembly: GCF_024139115.2. Classification (NCBI taxonomy): domain Eukaryota; kingdom Metazoa; phylum Arthropoda; class Insecta; order Diptera; family Culicidae; genus Armigeres; species Armigeres subalbatus. The sequence continues at coordinate 153,255,602 of NC_085140.1, read as the reverse complement.
CACCGGGGATCAAGTACCGTAATCCGGTGGAACATTGATAATTTTTTTTTAATGTTTTTGTAAATATTTCCTCCGTAAGAGAAATCATGGCTTTTCATATTTTTAAAACGAGTACTGCTACATGTAGAACGTATAAGGCTGTTCTTGATTATTTGATAATTTTAAACATGTTTTAAAAATCTTTTTGGTCGAGTTTTTTTTTATTTTTCAATTTGTGACTTTGATCATCAAACGTTTCCAACATTTATCTATCAAGCGTCTGTAAACGCCTGAAGGTAGGCAATTATAGGAATCGCTTACACTGAAGCAATGTGCATCGATCATGTAAACTTTTGATAGAAGGCTCGGAGACCCATAGTGTTATTTACCAATCGACTCGTACTCGACTGTGTACAAAAATGTGAGCCACACTTTTTGGTACTTAGCATTATCCGATTTTCTCGCAACAGATTGCAATTTGTTTTGTTGTTTCCTATTGAAAATTGGCCCAATCGGTCGTTGCGTTCCAAAGTTATTCAAAAAAACATTGTGTTTTGCCCTTGCGAAAAAAAATTCTAAAAAGAAACAAAAAAAAAATCAAAGATTGCAGCATTACATTCAAATGACCCCAAATGGATATGAATTGATGAATAAAGTAAAATCTCTCTATCTAAAGTGCTATTTCGACCTCTCTTATGTGTTTGTTTGTGTGTGTGTTACAATTTGTATGTGGGACGAAAAATAAATGCAAATTCATCCGGAGGTTGTATTATTCATCAGCAAATTTAGTCAAGATTAAGATACTTAACTCACAATAAGTACTTGTAATAAAAGAAAATAATAATTTATTCATTTCTTGGAAATGGTTACCACGGCAATCAAAGTTCCCCCGGATAACGGTACCAGCAGGAAAAGATCGCTCAGCTCATCATCTAACGATTCAGTAGTATCTGCGTGCAAACTTCGGGAGATGATGAAACAATGAACACAGACAAACAGACATAACACATTGAACATTCACTCATTAAATGTATCGTCATTCAAACACTAACGACATCTGTTGATTTGAGTTAGTTGGGCAAATCACGAAGCAGATGGCTGTAGTGAGCAAACGTCAAACTCGAGCAAATGCGATGCGCGCGCCACGAGTGATCGATTGGCCAACTAATGATTATTTAAATCGACCAGTAAATCAGTAAACGATGGAGATTTGTCGAGTGTTACGTCTGTTTGTCTGTGCAATGAATATTCTCTGTAATCCGAACTCCACGTGGTAACGCCAAGCGCACGATGGATTTTCTAGATACGTTGAATGAAACGGTAAGTACTGCATTATCTATCAAATTATTGAGATACATAAAGCGCTCTTCACTTACTAGACTCTCAATGCTGTGTATTGGGATTGTTCTCTGAGGAGAAATCCAAAAGCTACAGGTCCTTGCAAAGGCAGAGCTATTGTCAGGAGCTCAGACGAAAAGGACTGTATCACAGTATCTGGGGAACACAATCATGAACCAGGTCCAATGGAAGCTCATGCTGTAAGTTTCCGGTCAAAAATATCATCAAAAGAAAACCCTGATGGAACAATTAGAGCTGTAATGGGAAACGTAACAGTCAAACATGAAACACTGAAGTCATGTAAAGTTCCATACATCCAATCATTTAAATGCTGTTTTTCGAAATGTTATCATGATTATTACTTCAACCCAAAAAAAGCTCAGCTCCGATCAATAATTTTTGAGAAAAATCTTTTGGTGGAATCGTGACCGTCACTTCAAAAACTCAGTTGTTTGCTCTCGTCACGCGCGAACGTGTAGCAGCCAGATTGTTTTTGAGCTCTGGCACTAGTAGGTACACCTACCAGGCAGCATTGTTTCTCGCTTTTCATCATTATTTATTTCTGTATTTGTACGAACATGAATCTCATTTAACAGATAAGTACTGATTTTCTTTTTCAAATGAAGTTTACTCAAATTATTTTATTAAGCAATATTTCCACAAAATCGATTAACGTTAAAATGCAAATCAATGTTAAATGGTTGTAGCGATTTTAGTCATGTCTTTACATCTTTAGGCATGTCTTTATTTTACATCTTTTTATTAGGCAACTTCAATTCCGCAACTGATTATTTTTTTCGGGCTATTAAATTAAAATTGATTCATTTAAATTAAAAATTGTTCATTCCAAAAGTAGGTCAAACTTGCCACTAATGTGATCGAATTCGGTACACTTACCCTAATAACGAGTTCCCACTAAATAGCGGGAATGTCTCGGAAAGAAAACTATTTACAAAGAAGTACAGTTCAATCTGATATAAGTACACAGAAAAAAAATCCATAGTAAAAATTACGTAATCCGGGAGATCATCAATATTTTTTTTTTTAATTTTTTTTTAAAATTTTTATGTTTTGTAAATATTTCCCCGTAAGTGAAATCATGGCTTTTTTCAGATTTCTAAAACGAGTACTGCTACATGTAGAACGTATAAAAGGCTGTTGTTCTTGATTATTTGATAATTTTAAACTTGTTTTAAAAATCTTTTTCGTCGAGTTTTTTGATTTTTCAATTTGGGGTAACTTTGATCATCAAACGCTTCGATCATTTATTTATTAATAAAAAATATAATGAAAAAAAGTAGAAGGTTGTATCAGCGACACAACCGCAAAATCAACGTAGAATAACGTATAAGAGTGCAGAGACTCAGAACAGCATTATAGGTTTCTTGCCCTAAATCATTTTTCGAATTCAATTTTTACTATTCATCAATTCACGCGCCTAGTGACTAATAGCCGAAATGTAGCCAATTAACTGTAAATAACAAGTTTTCAACAGCGCCTGACGAAATTCAATTTTTCAATAGTTTAGCATCTTTATTCAATTGTTTCTAATAGTTGTGCAAAATCTTAAAGAGTTTGTTGATCGATTGATATAAAAATCATCAAAATCGGTTGGAAGATGGCTGAGTTATTAGTTCATACTTCCTGACCACTTTTCGTGACGGTCTCAAATTTGATTCTGAAGAATGACCCCCCTATATTTTCCCGTAAGGCGTATTCTTCGTCAAAAAAACGTCTCTCAAAGCGAGTTGATGTAGATGGAACAGTAGAAGAACTAACTAAATTTAATTACGATAATATCGAACTTTTTCATATACCAATTGACTCAGCCAGAACTGAGCAAATGTCTATCTGCTATGTCTTTGTTCGTGTACGTATATGTGTATGTGTGTAGTGACCAGTGTTGTAAAATGTCATTTGCATTCGTTTATATTATTTTCCCAGAACTTTTTTCAGAAGGTAGCTATCAATTCATGTTGTATGACGAACTTATAGCGTTTACATGGGCCTACAACTTTGTCTAACAAGACTTTGCTGTAAATATGTAATCTGGGGCGTGGGAGGTAAAATGTCATTCAAATGACATTATGTCAAATGACACGTGACATTTTGGAGAGTTTTCACTCTCCAGCCCCAGATGCTATACTTAGAGCAATGTACCCTTGGATAAAAATATAGCCCGAGTAGCACAAATCAGACAAAAATGGTTGCATCAACTTGATTGTAACTAAATCTGGTCTCATATGAGTTGCTGTAGCCTATGGGGAACATGTGTGCTGCTAGGGAGCCCTACTCAAGCGTTATGAGTACATTCAAAATTATGGAATAAATTTGACTTCTATAGAAAGTTATGAACAAATTAGTCAAATGACATGCAGATGACATTTTACAAGCCTGAGTGATCCTTATCCAATATTCTCGTAATAAGTTGCATTTAATTGCAATTTAACCGATCATTTATTTTAGAAGATATGAAGGTAAAATGGTAAACATTTCACTTTGAAACGTTCATGAAACAAGCACGTGTAAACGCTTTAAGGTAGGCAATTATAGTTGGAATTCCTTACACTGCACTGAAGCGATGTGCATCGATTGTTTCGATTGAAAAAAAATGGAAATTTTGAAACAAAAAATCTGAATCAACTAAGAAAGTGAGATTACTTTTCACACAATTATTATTATTATATTTAATTAACATTTTATTTATTTCTTGAAAATGGTCAATGTTACCCCTGTGATGAAAGTTACCCCGGATTACGATACTATGAAGGTTGCCTCACACCTCGGGAATTCGGTCCGCTGATTTTCTGCCCTTGTATTTTTACATATGCGATGTTTTCGGAATTCGAGCACGGAAAATCAAAACCCCTGCCCCATTTAAAATGCACGGTAGTAAGGTAGCCTTTAAAATGGTTCACCGTGTACTCCTACGACCTTTGTTTCTCTTGAAAGATTTTTTTGTATAAACACAAAATCGTATATGATGCAACAAAGGATGCTAATGTGGAGGCGATATACGTACATATTGTATGGCGAAGTACCTATATAGCCTCCACTTTAGCATCTTATGTGACATCATATACGATCTTGTGTTGAATGGGAATACGCGCCTCAGTACTTCCGAGTTTTTCCCATTATTTTTTGATGAATTTTAAGGAACCAATCCCCGCTTTTGGTTAAAAATGAACTTGTTTATTGTGAATATGCATCTTGATATGCGTAAAGACAATTCATATCACATATTATTGAATTTTAAAAATCGTATTTGGGTAGTTCATACAGCAGCACTAGTGCTGCGCATCCAGAGAAGCCTGTTTATTTGTTTGTTCATGGATCAGCTTTCACGTCTTTGTATACATAGTTTCATTAATATACAAAGAACACCATATGTTTAAAGAAGAAGAAACTCCAGAGTGAATTATTATTAGGTGAAACACGAATTTTAATATGCAAAACTATAAAGAAAAGCCCATGATTAAAAGAATGAAAAACTAGAATAAAACCTCCAACTTAGATGCATTGAATCTTCCACCCAATTTTTTTTTGTAATTTCGACCTGTTGATCTTCAATATTTTAGAAGTGTTTATACTCTTATGCATTGATCCGAGCAAATTAGAGTTTAAAAGTAGAGGTATGCGCCGGTCCGATATTCATCAGCGGCGGCGTTTGTCAGAATTTTGATCGGCGGCGGCGACATTTTCGGCGTCACGCCGAAAGCCATTTTAGCAGGCGGCGGTGGCGGCGTGAATCGGCGTGGCGATTTTTTAATTACGCTTCTTTAAAAACAAATGCATTTCTTCAGGATATTTTCAAGACTTTGGTCAGTTTTCAAGGCTAGTTTGGTTCCACGTAAGACTCTAAGAAGTTTTCAAGGAAAATTCACGAGAAATTCTCCAGAATTTTAATGGAAACTTCTTCAGAATTTTGTGCGAAGGATTGTTCAAAATCTAGATTTCAATCAGAAAAATCTTTGGATTTCAACGTAATTTTTTTTTCGGGTTTATTTGACCTCTACGGGAAATACTTTGTACAGTAGACGTTCCATAACTGAAAGTCATTTAACTGCAACGTTTCTAACTGCAATTCGATAGTTACATCAGTTTTGCAGTTATCGGACAGCTAAATTTCAAAACGATTTAAAAGTCGATGATAGCTGCATTGTACTGCACAATCAGGTGCATTTCATCTGATGTCGTTTGGCATTCGCTTGACGTCTAGAATGCGTCGCAGTTATCGAACGGCATTCGCTAACTGAAACGTAAACATATTGCAGTTATCGAACGACTAGTGTATTGTCCATAAACAATTCTTGGGAAATTCCATTGGCCGAAAGCGACATACTGCCGAACTGGTAATTTGGCCGAAAAAGTCGATTGCTGTTAGAGCAATCTTTGGCCCAAATAATCGTTTGGCCGTATAGGTCATCAGCCCGCAAATGCCGTCGTTTGACAGAATGATCCTGGTCGAAAGCATCGTTTGGGCCAACAGGTTATACGATCAAATGTCAATAATCTCTCTACGTTTTAAGTCGATACCAGTCATTTAACCAAATCCCATTAAGCCGAACTGAACGAAATGGTTATTATGTCAAAAATGGTTTGACCAAAAATGTAGTTTGACCGAAAACGACATACAGCCGAAATGGACATTCAGCCGAACTGGTAATTTGGCCGAAAAAATCTAAAAAAAATTAACCGAATAGATCATTTGACCGAAAATGCCCTTTGGTAGGAATGGTCATTTGGCCCAGAAATGTCCTTTCTGCAAAACAACCCTTTCGGCCAAATGACCTATTCGGCTAAACGTCATTTTGGTCAGCCGAACGACACTTTTCAAAAAAGGTTGCAGAAAGGACATTTTGGACCAAATCCCGAAAACCCGAAAAACGTGATCGTCAGCTTTTTCGGTATGAAATCGTGTTTTCAATGGCATAGTATGTTCAGCAAGTATGTTGCATACATCAAGGGGTATCATTTGAGCTTTTTTTATTTATATGATTAATTCACCTAAAAGTGAGATAGAAATTTTATTTTTTCAAAATTTGTTGAAACAAAATGGCGTCTTTGGGAAAGTTGTCAAAAATAATATACAAAAAAACTTTGTCAAAGACACTATGGGTCTATCTATTGAAACTAACAAAATATGACTCAATTTTAGATAATATGTCATTTAACCCTATAAAATCTGGTATACAATGAATAACTTTGCATGGTAGAATTTTTGAGGTTAACAATGTCCTAGAAAGTTATTCAGCACATAAAAATAGAGTATTCAACTACTAAATCATAACAATATTTTCAATTGTTAGAAGGAAATTCGAGATTTACGAACAAAATTACACATTTTTCACACTAAAATATCTCGCAAGGTGGCAAAAAGTGGCAGCCAAATCAGTGCACATTCGAAAGATAAGCTTTAAAGCTTTCTATTACAAGTGGTTTTATTTGTATCTCATTGTATCCTCGTCAGATATTTGTTATTGAAAAATAACTATTTTTTAACATGTTCGAGTCATTCTTTGGTATAAGATAAATATTTATAATTAAAAAATCAACTGGTCTTAATTACTATGTCTGAAACTCGATTCATGCATATGCACAACATGTGATAGATTTAGTTCGAAAAATGTATTGGAGGCAATTTTTGTCTACTCGGGAATCGTTTGTAATTAAATTTTTCCCTTACATATCCTTTTCAAGAGTGTTCACTGTAGGTGGTCGTTTTCCTTATTTTTAAATTTGAATAAACGCTGGCTGAAGGTTAAATAAATTGATATCGAGATTTCGGTAAACCTCACTGACTTACTGACTAATCTCGGTAAATCTTGGTAGAAAATCAATTTTGCCGAATATCCAAATTACTGAATTTTAATAAAAATATCAATCAAGACCTCGAGTCTCGGATTCGGTATTTCTACTAAGATCGACAGAATAATTTAAGGTGAATCAGAGAGGCACTACACACTTATTTATTTTTCCTTTGTTTCGTCTCATTCTTACTTTTCACATCACAATTTTGGAGATGCAAAATTTCGGATTTCAGGTGTTTGATGTAACTGCATTGCATCAGCCTGCATATTGTGAGACTGCATGTTGTGCGATAATTTTTCAAATAATTTGTAGGTTTACATCTCTACAGAAATGATGATGATTGTTCGTGCTTCCATATTTATGCTTACAATGCATATGTGTGTACAATATCCGGATTTTGGTAATAGTCGTCCTTGGCGTTGGTAAATAAAGTTTTCCTTGTCAGAAGGGTAGGAATGGAACGAATTATATATCATCCAGGAGTGGCATCAGGGAACGGAATAAATACCATACGTTTTCTCTATTAATTTAGCTTCAAAAACATAGAAATTGGGGCAAAATAATCAGTTCAATGTTCAAAATAATAATCAGTTCAAACCATAATCAGGGGTGAAAATGGGTCAAGGGGGTGAGAATGAGTCATCGCTCTCATTGACAGTCTGGAGGTCGGATAACAAAATCTTTCAAAAAGGTTTTGTATAATTTAATTTTCTTGCTCTCATGTACATTCAATTTTACAAGCACTCTAAGTAGTTGAAACAGTTACCCATTCTCACCCCGATTTGACCCATTGTCACCCACAACGACAGTACCGTCAACGGGGGTGTTATTGGGCCAAAATGTGGTATGTTACAAGTAAATGTTACAAAGCTCTAGTAGTTATTAACATTGGAATCAAGGAGAGATTCTTCAAAGTTATATGTTGTTTAAAATTGGCCCATTCTCATCCCTCACAGAGGGTGACATTGAGCCAAATAAAATAAAGTTCAGCGGTGACGATGCCTCGATTCAATCGTTCATTAAAAATAATTACGCTTATACCAACTATGTAAGGAAAATCAACCAAAGGCTTGGCCCAATCTCACCCCTTTTTTGCATGCATTGCTCGTTGCTACGATAAAACAACAACAGATTTTCGTAACCTGATAACCAGGTATCTTCTTCTTCTTATTGGCATTACAGCATTACATTGTGGGCTTCGTGGCCGTGCGGATAGCGACGTCAATCGTCTAGACGCATGGGCTATGTAGCGTGGGTTCGATTCCCGCCCCGGTAAGGAGGAAACTTTTCGTGATCGAAAAATTCTCCACCGGTCCACTGGGTGTTATGTGTCCTGTCCGATGTCTAGGTGTTAAGTGTTCAGTCTGTACGACCTCTGGTCTGTCTTTTTTTACATCCCCACACTGGGACAGAGCCGCCTCGCAGCTTAGTGTTCATTAAGCACTTCCACAGTTATTAACTGCGAGGTTTCTAAGCCAGGTTACCATTTTTGCATTCGTATATCATGAGGCTAACACGATTATACTTTTATGCCCAGGGAAGTCAAGACAATTTCCAATCCGAAAATTGCCTAAACCGGCACCGGGAATCGAACCCAGCCACCCTCAACATGGTCTTGCTTTGTAGCCGCGCGTCTTACCGCACGGCTAAGGAGGGCCCCTCGATAATAACCAGGTATACATCGATCTAAATGCTAGTTATGTAATAGATTTGTGGGGCATTACCGGGACTATTTTAATACGGGTTCATTCGATCAATAGTTTTACATTCAAACTCCAAGCATTATGGTACGAGCACAATTAGTTCTTGGAATTTGTTTTGTGATTTCCTAGACGTGAATTTTGAAATAATTTCGAATCGTTTGAAGTTTTCAACAAAATTCGTATCAGTTCATGAGATATTAGGAGTGAAAACGTTTTTCGTTTTTAGCCCAATCTCATCCCCTAAGCCCAATGTCACCCCGAACGACGGTACTTCCAATGCTTGTAGAATAGATGGAATAATAGAGTGATTCAAATATTGACTTTTTTGTTCCCAAATGCTTAAACGATTACATTTGCCATTTTAATAATCCTCCTAAATTTTTAACTTATTTGGACGTAATTCGATTGTGCACACGTCATTTAAAGTTTGTATGGAAATTACTGTGAAAATCGACCCTTATGTGAAATATCGTTACGTGAGGTGCCCCATGAACTATTTTTATATAATTACATATGATTACATATAATTATATGATTACATAGAATATTTCTTAAGCTTAAAGGCAGTTGTTGTTGGGAAGCGATTTGTCGTTTGGAAGCAAAGTTATGAAGAAAACAAAAATGCTCATTATTGATATTAATGTTATTCTTTTACGTCCGTAATTGAATTTCCCACTATTTAGTATTCCCTTAAAAACTTTTCTTGCAAGCATCAAATCGTTTCGCAATAAAGATGACCTGTTTCCTGGTAAATTTTTCTATGTTGCCGATGAACTCATATGCTTTTAGAGCTTGATGGGAAACGTTGGGAAACGGTTTTGCATAAAAGTTACTGTTTCCATAGTAATTTTCATACAAACCTTAAACTGCACGTGCCCACTCAAATTAGATCCAAATAAGCTCAAAATTTAGGAGAATTATTAAAATGGCAAGTGCAATCGCTTAAGCATCGGGGGGCAAACAAGTCAAAATTTGAATCACTCTAATGGAATATATTTGAGGGTAAGAACTGAGCTTACTTCAAAATTAATGACATCCGATATTATGGGTCTGTCTCATTTGGAGAATTAAACTTAAAAGTGACAGTTCGAAAATTAAAAAATGACCCCGTTATAAGAATGGCTGGTGCTACCCAGCAATTCCAATAGGACATCGATGGAAAATGATTCGATATCTGTCAAAAGTAATCTTGCTCTGCGAGCAGGGTTATTCAATAATTATTGAAATGTCACTTTTAAGTTTCATTTCAGTTTAATTATCCAATTGAGACAGACCCTATGAACTGATTTTTAACAGAGCTGTCAGTTTATATCCTGTGGATTGATTTTTACCGATTGTCCACTCTGCCCAATAAAGCGTACCGCCATATCTAAACATATCTACTTAATATAGATGTCTGCATTCCGATGACAAATAGTAATTCAAATATTATTTTTGCTGAATCCATGAAAAAATCTCTTATTAGGACGAAACAACAAACTCCATCACTAACTGCCATCTTTTCATTAGCGTGGTAGAAATTAACTTGCTTAGCCTTAATGGTGTTTAATGCTCCTTGTGGAAGACGAAAACTAAGCACGCACGTGTATGGCATCTAATTGTAATTGTTATTTATTAGGCGTGCAATACTCTGTTCTTTCTCACACCTCATTTCAAGTCAAGTACTTTCGGTATGAAGAAGAAAAGATTTTTGTACGCATACACCCTTCTGTTCTGATGTAGCCTTACCCCGCCTTAGGAAAACCACATATGAACACGTGAATTTGTGTGCTTCCTCTTACAAGATATATAGCAACTTTTGCAACGCCATATGTTTTCCTTTTCCTCAAGAAATGAGGAAGGGGGTTTATGGATGTCAGACGAAGCTGATAGGGATATTAAAATGATAACATTGCCACAGGGTACGCAATAACCATATACGCGCCCCATCGAACCCGACTGATACGGAGCGCCTTGTTCTAAGCTGGAAAAGGAACGCGCCAATGATGGTACGGCACCCAACTGGTTAACAGACCTCGTGTTGGTAATAATTATGGCCGTAATAATGGACCACCGGTTGGCTGCGGGAGACGATGAGCCGCTTGCATATAGGTTTCGTGCGGTTCGTTTCTTAGAAGTTAATGAGGTAGATCAATAAGGCGGATGTGATTTAATTGTCTTAGAGTATGAGTTCCTTTTATGGTAACAGTAGTTTCGCAAATCAGGTGGTAAGTGGATGTTCTGGAATAGGGGCTCTGCATGTATTTTAGAAGTAGGGAAATTTGATCCAGCGTAATCAATATTCATTATGCGAGGCATGGCGCCTCATTATTGCCTAAATGAAAGTGCAAAAACTGTTTCATAGAATTCGTTACTGTGAACATTAAGTATTGAGCAGATCTTGTTCCCTACCTTAAATATTCAACTCAATTTTAATTCTTGTTGATTTGTATCTGAAAGTATTATTGATGTAAAAACCAAGTCAAAAACGATAGATAGAACACAATGCTCGGCTTCAATTGCAGTTCAAAAATTGGAATCACAGATCATCCGCATTTGGACTTCACCAAAAACAACTCCATGTGGTTATGCCGTCCCTGATACAAATTAGTCAACGGTTAATATTTAACAATATTATAAAATGCGCTCATAAGCATAATGTGCAATTGAATTCAAAATGCTGTAAATCTAAATCCTTTTATGCTGCTTTGATATCCATCGTTTGACATTTTCTGATACATATTATATTGCGCTGTAGGAAGAAATACCAACAACCACTGTTGGATTACTAAAGAAAATTGAAGCTTATTAGCTTATCCTTCGTAACTCAGTCGATGTCTCTTGCTCATACAAATAAACCCAACAATGCAGCCCTCGGCGATCAATAATTACAAAATGTAATTCTGTTGATCTTCTCACCGTTGCCTGCCCGTAAAGAAGCGTCCATTACACCTGGCGGGTTTCAATTGTCCACTTTGTAATGTGGGAGGAAAACCCTCTACCGACTACGAAGATTGACTGTCGTCGGAACCGGCCAGCAACGTAAGCAACCATATGGACCATTGTAAAAAAGATCCAACATGTACACGTAGATTGTTGTGCATCCTTCCTCCCGCAGCCAACCGGTCCCGCTGATGCTTTGTTGCGAAAGCAGGCCTTAGTGCAACCAAATGTTGTAATATTCCTACGTAAATGAAAATGACAAGCTTCCATTGTAACCATTTCTCGAAATCGGGTAGCCGGACTCGTCTGCACATAGCCGTTCGTTCTGTAGTGAAATGAGCTCAGTTGTGAAGAGAAGAGACGTCGTCCGACATCCGACATTTCACATTGATTTGAACGGCAACGTCAATCCATATCCTGTGGGTTTTTTGTCGATTGTTCTCTCTGCTCTGTAGAGCAGCGTCATAAATGTACCTAACTGAGTTGGCCGCATTCTGATGGTTCGGAGAAAATAGCAGCAATTGTGGTCTTCTGGAATGCGGTTCGAATCACTTTCTTGATTGTTTGGTTTTACTTACCTAAAGGGACGTATTTTTCGAATGGAGCTTCATGGAAAAAGGTGCTCAACTTAAAGCCTGTCCACGTTAAATTTCGGACACTGAGACAATGTCCAACTGATTTGTAGCCATTTTATCTCTTTGGACAAGAAGGAAAACCCGCTGAAAGAATAACATAAAGCGGAGAGATTCAACTGTCGTGTAAATTGATCTCCTCAGTGGTTTGTGAAAATTTTAAAAATCGCGTTGGATGATGGGTGTCCGAAATTTAACGTGGACAGGCTTTATGTATTTTTTAGTATCAATTATATTTTTCGCGCTTAGAATCATAGCTTACTTATGGATCCTATACACCTCCGGTGGTGCAAAGGGCCGACTTGAAATATCTCCATCCTGAGCGTTGTCTAGCTATCGCTTTAACCTGTTGCCAGGTTAGATTTCGGTCGACTTCTTTTATTTCTTTATTGAGGCTTCGCCGCCATGAGCCTCTGGGTCTGCCTCTGCTGCGATGTCCCGCTGGGTTCCAGTCTAATGCTTGTTTATAGATTTCGTTTCCGCCCCTACGTAGGGTGTGGCCGACCCAGCCCCACTTTCGATCCCGAATTTCTGTTGCTATCGGCCTCTGGTGTAGACCTGTGCGCCGCCGCGCCACGCCGCCGCCGCCGACACTTAATGACGTACGCCGACGCCGGTCAATGTGTCGGCGGCGCGCCATACGCCGGTTGGCTCCACGCCGCCGAATTTCGTATTTCACGCCGATGTTTGGCCAACACAAAAATCATATTATGCAGTGCGTTTGCATCTGCCTACCCAAGGCAACCTATCAAGCATTAATTAAATAGTTATTATACCTTTAGCAGATTTGTTTACTTTTATCCCTGTCACTTTAACCCGCTTTGGCGTGTTAAATATTAGGTCATCCAAAAACTTCTTGGCTACGGATCTACAAATTAATGAGCGTGGCGATTAACTTCTAATCTCATATGTAACTTCATGTGGAATAACCTCATTCTGATCGCATTGGGTGGTTCATCATCTTTTTAAAGGTTGGAATGTTACATACCGTGCGGGACCGAAATTCGTACAGCACCGAAATCCGTCCACCTCATGAGGTATCAACAAATTAAAGAGGATTAAAGGTAATTAATGTAGAAATAATTTATCTTATCCTGTTCAGATACTTGGCAGTAAGCTTTTAGGGCATAGAAATGGAAAGAAGGCTTTGAAATTAAAACAATAAAAATCAAAAACAAATCTCCACCCACCAAACGCGGAGTTTTTGCCGCCATGCCGGGTAGAACATAATTGAACCAAAAGTAACTGCGTTTTAAGTTCTAATTGCGAATCATTGCATAAGATGAGTGGAAGACAAATCGAAGGGATGGCTTCTCATGGTGCGTATCGAACAATTTACAGTGGTAGTTTAGTCAATCAGATTGCTTCAATTTAAATATTTAGGCAAAAAATAGCTGTACGGATTTTGATCCTTTGATTCGAAATGCGTCCATGGTGGGCGGATTTCGAGTCGGGAGTAGCTGGATTTATTCATTATTTTATCATGTTTTTCGTAGTTTTTAATGAGTAAATGTCACACACTTCAAAAGTAGAGGCTTCATGCTCCTGTGTCAATGACAAACGTTTTATTTACATTCGATTCCTATTTTCTAATGACTTTTTCATATACTAAGGTGCTTAAGTGTACGGATTTCGATGCCCCACGGTATCTTAATTGGTCCAGTGCTTACACACTCAGTTTTTATTTATACAGCTCGGCAAATTCCACACAGCCGTTAGCCCAGCAAAATAAAAACTGATATCCCGGCGTTTGTTAGCTGGTTTTCGGCAAATAATTTGCTGATTTTTAGCAATTTTTACAGAAATCTCGACAAAAAACACGTTTGCTGGGGCTCGGCTGTACGAATCTCGGTAAAAGTTCAACAAATTGCTGAGATCCCGAAAAAAAATTAAGTGTGTACAAACGCGGCTACAAATCAACACCATAATGAATGTTGGATTTGGATTCCCAGTCTGGTATGATTTTTTTAGCTTCTCTGGACATGGAGAATCATTGTGTTAGCCTCATGATATGCGAATGCAAAACTGATCTTTTGGCTTCTGGAGCTGGAGCACGATTGGGCACGTGACCCAACAAATTGAACATTTCCTGCACTCTTCCTTGTAAAATTTGTTTAAAAAAATTGGTTTCGATTTATTTGGATAAACAATTCCCAAAGAAATTTCTTGGTTTTCTTGAAATAATTTCCAGGAAGTCCTGAAGGAAGTTCTGAAGGAATATCTGAAGAAAATTCTTAGAGCCTTAAGGAATTTCTGAATTTATCTCCGTTGTAATTTCTGGAGGATTTTCTGAAGGAATCTCTGGAGAAAATCATGAAGGAATTATACGAGGAATGTCCAAAGAAATTGTTTAAGAATTTTAAGTATGTCAGTAATTCCTTTAGGAGATCCTTTGAAAATTGCTCTAGGAATTTGGAGATATCTTAAAATTCGTCCTACAGTTTTGAAAGGAAATGGTGTTGGAAATTCCGAAGGAATTACTAGATTAATTTCCGAGGGAATGAAATGTCTTGAAATACCTGGAAAAATTCCAGTGGAATTGTTAAAATAATTTCCGAATTTAGTAGAAATTTTTAAAAGTATGTATGTATGTATGTGGTTATCCTTCACCCTGGCTTGAGTCTTGCTCTGCATGCGGCTCCACCCAATTGTACAATTGAATTTAATTACCATTCTGGTTTCAAAGCACTTATGTATAAAGGGCACGAAACGGAGGTGGCGGACCCGTAACCAGAGACACTTAGGCGAAGCCCACGGGATAGAGAGAATCTCCTTTCACCAATGTAATCCAACAGTCTAATAAATAGATTCGCAATCCTTTTTGATCTTTCCGAGGGATGGCTTCTTTGAAGAAGGGGACGTCGAGTCCATTACAACTGTGGGGAAGTGTACCCATCTACATGAGTAGAAATTATTAAAAGTATTCCAAAAAGAATTTCTGAAGGAATTCTTTATGGAATGGTCAGTATGAATGTGAAATTGATCGGATTGCTGACAGAGTTTTTGAAGGTATTTTAGAATGAGTTTCTTGAAGACTTACAGAATAAATTCCTAAATATTTTTCCTAGGGGATTACTTAAGGTATTTATGAAAAAAATCTGTAGAAATTTTCGAAGGAACTCGTACAGGAAATTCCCAAAGAATTCTTGAGAATATCCGAATATCTGTAATCTCGATCTTTTGGTAGTTTTTCATGGCATGTAGTCTTGATTCTAGAGCCAAAACTGACATTGTTTTACTACTGTCCGGACTTTTGAAGAAATTTCTGGAGAACTATAGGAATTTCTGTGTACATACCAATAGCTATTTGTTCGGTAAATCCATTAAACATTTCTTCGTAATTTACTTTCAGAATTCTTTCGGATATTCCTTCAGAAATTCATTTAATTTTTTTATTCTTTATTATAGAGTTGATGTGATACTTTCGTGATACTTATATGACTGAAAGAGCCGATAATAGTCAAACAAAATTTATTGTAGAGGTTTTCATCCCTGGTTCACCTCTTTGAAATTCATTTAAAAATTCTAGGAGATTGCGACTGGTAGAATGAATATTTTGACGTTGGCTTTCTCAGTCTAATTTAATTAAGATGGCTAGTTTGGCATAGCCCGAAGTTTCGGTCCCATGGATTGGACCTTTTTTAAGGGATAAGCTGTCGGCCGAGTCGGGGATAAGGGATAAGAGTCGGCCGACAGCTTATCCCTTGAAAAAGGTCCAATACACGGGACCGAAACGTCGGGCTATGCCAAACTAGCCGTCTTAATTAAATTAGACTGAGAAAGCCAATGTCAAAATATTTAAAAATTCTGTTAGAAAATCTTTTCAGGTTCTCTTTCGATTATTCCTTCAAGAATTGAGTCGAAAATTCATCCAGGAGGTAATTTTTTTCAGAAATTCGTCCTGGAGTTCCTTAGGAAATTCCTTCAATAAACTATACAAAATTCATACAAGAATGGATGAATTCTGGAAAGAATTCTTATTTGGAGGAATTTATAAAGGAATTTTCGAAGAAACTTCCAAAGGTATTTGAGCGTTGGATCGCTACCTCTGCACTCTGCAGTCTTGGTAGTGCCAAGAGCACCCGTCTCTCGAATACTCCGAATTGGTAGCACCGCAACCGCTGCACTTGGCACGGTGCCCCCGGATCAGAGAAACGATTAAAAAAAAACACTTAAACAAAGGTTCAAAAAAATTAAAGGAATTTACAAACAAAATTTTAGAAGATTTCCCAAAAGAATGTCTGAAGATATTCTCGAAAGAATTCTTAAAGGAATTTTGAAAGAAATTTTCGAAGTTCTACAGGAATTTCTGAAAGAGTTGCTAAAGGAATTTCCGGAGGAATGTTCGAAGGAATTCCTATAGGAAATTCAGAAAGAACTCCTGGAGAAAGTTTTAAAAATTCCAGAGGAGAAATTTCGAAAGAATACCAAATATATCTTCGTGGAGTTTCCGAAGAAATTCTTCAAGGAATTACTGGAAGAATTTCAATTAGAAATTCCCAAAAGAAATTCTTGAAGGAATTAAAAAAAAAACAAAATCAAATTCCGAAGGCTTTCTCCTAAAGGGATTTCCGGATGTATTCCTCAAACAGTGTCCGTAGGTATTCCGATGGAAATTCATGAAGGATTTTCCATGGGTATTTTCTAAAGAATTCTTAAAGGAATTTCCGAAGGAATTCCCAAAAAAGTTTTCGAATGAATTTCCGAAGAAATTCCCAAAAGACTCCGTAAAGGAATTTCCGAAGCAATCCCTAAAGTAATTTCCAAGGAAATTCCTGAAGGGACTTTTGAAGAAATTTTGGAAAGAATTTCCGAAGCAATACCCAAATCATTTGGAGAAATTTCTGAAGGGATTCATAGAGTAATTCTAAATTAGTTCACCAAATTCCTTTTTCGAATTTTCTGAGGAATATCTTGAGGAATTTCCAAACCAATTTCTGGATTTATATCTGAAGTACATTATCTGGGAGTAGACGACTGAAGTTTAGCTATTAAGATTGATTTTTTTCGGCGATAGCGGTCTTAATAAGTAGCAAATACTTTGTAACGTCGGATGTAGGAGCAACAAAGTATTTGCTACTTATTAAGACTGCTATCGCCGAAAAAATTCAATCATAATATATGAAGTATTTTCCACTGAATTTATGTGCTGTGATGCGGCAATATCCTAGTGGAGGATGTAATGTAAACTTTTGCTATGGAGATACAAGGTAAAGCTATTAGCATGTTCACCCTATCAGTCTATCTGTAGCTGTCTGTACAAAAACCTAAAATACAATAAAAGCATGAATGGCATTGCTGCGTGATTTTTTTTTCTCAGCTTAAAATCATTCACGCCGATTCACGCCGCCGCCGCCGCCGCCGAACATTGCTTACGGCGTGACGCCGCCGACGCCGCCGCCGCCGGTGTAAAAATGACCTTACGCCGCCGCCGTTCACAAATACTTCGGCGCACAGGTCTACTCTGGTGACAACGACGATGGAGCTCGTTGTTTGAGATCCAGTTGTGAGGCCACCAGGCCCGAATTATATACTGCAGGCATCTGTTGATGAACACCTGCAGCCGTTGAGTGTACTCCACTGATACACACCACGATTCACTAGCGTATAACAGCACAGATTTCACGTTAGAGTTCGTATTTAAGTGCGTTCACTTATCTGCCTGTTTTTCTGGATATTTCTTAAACTCGCAAAGGCAGCCCTTGCTTTCTTGATCCGTGCGCCCACCGTCTGACGCCATTTGGCTACCAAGATATTGGAAACTTTCAACATTCTCCACTGGTTGCCCGACTACTGTGAAATTGGAAGGAGTCACCGTGTTTACATCCAACGATTTGGTTTTGTTGACGTTGATGACTAAACCTGCCGAAGAGGAGCGCTCCGCAAGGTTGTTGAGCTTACTCTGCATGTCAGAGCGCCTTTGAGCGAGGAGTGCAACGTCATCAGCCAATTCGAAGTCTTTTAGGTGCTCCATAGTTATAGGCTGCCATGACAGCCCACGGTTTGGTTCACGGTCAATCGCACCTACCAGAATCTCGTCGATTACGATGACGAGCAGTAACGGTGATAGAATACATCCTTGCCTCACAGCAGCTATTACCCGGATAGGATCGGAAAAGACCCCATTGTGCAGCACTCTACACGAGTAGGCACTGTGCCTCGATGAAGCCGATGATTTTCCCAGGAACCCCCTTGCGTCTCAGAGCGCCTCACATGTTCTCGTGATTGAGACGATCGAAAGCTTTTTCGTAGTCAATGGATACCAAGTAAAGGTACTTAGCAACATAATGCCTCGCCAGTTATCGCATACAGTCAGGTCCCACTTTTTGGTCACCTTCACTACACAGAAAAAAATAAAATTGTGCAATCAAAAATTATGCACTTTCAATCGGAAAAGTAGCTAATTTTCGTTAAAATAAAAGTTTAATAACTTTGAACGAAAGTTATGCGTTTTATTTAAAAGTATTTTCCATCTTTTCTGAGTGTAATTTTAAAAGTTTTCTTTTCAATTTGAATTGCTAAACTGCTTTCATAAAATTTGACAACACGAGCTTTTAAAAATCACTTGGACTGTCAACTGATTCTTTTTATCTCTTCTGTTGTCTTCAATTTTCGCCAGCTACGATAGTTACCGCGCAAGTTTACTTTTCCAAGTTCCGAAAAGAAATACTTGATTTTCTTCAGTTTTACGCGTTTTACGCCATATTCGGACGACATAAGAATCTATTTAAAAACCAGAAATGGTTCCCATTTCGTGTTTTTACCTGCACATGGTAAGTACCTTCGTCGAGAAGATCTGAATAATCGAATATTAATGATTTGTTTACCATCCATTTCAATAGCTGCGGGCATACGATTCAACCTGGAAACACAAATCAAGACATCGTCGGAACGCCTGTGAAGAAAATGCATATGATCGTCACGAGCTGCTGTTGGGGGTAACAAACGGAAAAGCGCACGGGTGATGTTTTGCTGCTGATAGTGACTTCTCGATCCCTACCGGATTTTCCGCAGCAGCGTTGAAAAAGTCTCCGAAACAACGTTCTGCCACAACAAAAATACAAATTATTAAAAATAATTGAATATAACAATGAAATAAAAAGAATTTAATTTGAAAGGAAAGGGTGAATTGAAGAAATGTTTTGGGAGGTTCTTTTTTGGTTCAACATTTTTCATTTTGCAACGAGTTTGGGAATAAAAATAAACCACTCTCTTTTTCAACAGTGTGATTATTTGGATTTGACAGTTCTACAGTTTTAGCTTGAATATTCAAACTTTTAATTTCAGAGCAATACGTAGCTTTCAAACGATGGTTGTTGTAAAAGTTGGCATACTTTTATTTTAAACATACCCAACTCTCTACGAAAAAGAACCAACGCAACTTTTTATTTTGACCAACGGTTTTCTTAATTTTATTAATGATTTTTCTTTCTGTGTAAGATACCTTGCATCCAGTCGACCGGGAAAATTGCGGTGTCCTAGCAGTGATGGAGCTTCGGTATTGACAAGTGTTATACGTCGGATCCTAGGCAGATTATGCCAAGGTAGTGGTGGTCTGACTGGAATTTGAAAAAAGTTGTTCGAAGTGCTCGAATCAGCGTCTTTCACAGGCATCGTTGTTCAAATCTCTCCTCCTGCCGACGAATCCGCGTAATGCGCAGGCGTATTTCGCCGATGAGGAGGTGATGATCATACGCGATATCGGCACTACGTTTATTCCGTACATCAAGAAGGCTCCGTTTCCATTTTCGGCTGATGCAGATGTGGTCGATTTGATTTTCTGTAAAGCCGTCACGGGAGACCCACGTGACCTTGTGAACCGGTCGATGAGGGAAGAGCGATCCCCCGATCACCATGTCGTTATTACCACAAAATTCTGCGTGCTCCCCGTTTTCGCTCATTTCTCCAAGACCATGGCTTCCCATAATGCGCTCATGGTTCGAGTTGTCGGATCCGATCTTCGCATTGAAGTCGCCCAAACAGATCTTGATATCACCCTTCGGAATTCTATCAACGACGGCATTGAGTTGACTGTAGAAGTTCTTTTTGTCTTGCAGATCGGCAGCATCGGTTGGCGCATAACATTGGATTATAGTAAGGTTTCGGACCCGTGTTCTAAATCTGGCAACGATTATCCTTTCACTTATAAATTCCCACTTCATAAGCGCAGAGTGTGCCTGAGCGCTTAGTAGGAAGCCAACTCCGCGATGCCGGGGAGCGTGTTCTCCTCGTAAACCAGAGTATAGCAGAACTTGTCCCGACGGCGTTCTGTGTTCTCCAAAGTTTGGCCAACGGACTTCACTCAGTCCCAGGATCTCAAGTTTCATGCGGCGTGCCTCATTGGCAAGTTGTGCCAATTTACCCTGCTGGGCGAGGGTTAAAACATTCCATGTTCCTATTCGTGTCCGTTGTTTCGCGCTAAGAGTCGTCGCCGTAAAATCAGTACGTATTTTTTCATTATTGAATTCTCGAACAATTGATGTCTCGGGAACAGTAGGTTGTTGGCCCAAGATTCCCTATCCACCACGATGGGGCTGACATATTAGGTATAGCTTCCGGGGAATAGCATTTCATACTCAGCCGCTGGATGCCATGACAAACGCTGTTGGAGCTGCAGCTCCTTGGTGAACAGACGCTCGATCATTCGGGTCAAATTTGTTTAATGTCCCACCCAACACCAAGACTAGGCTAGTGCGCTTTAAGCGGCATACGGTCGCTTTAATAGGGCCTGCTTGGGGACACATGCAGCTTTTTATAGAAGTTCAACAGAGCCCACTGTCGAACCCCACCACATCCTAGGCAGACCTCACAGGACGCACCCTCTCACTCTAGCTGATGTCAGAAGGACAACAGTGCCCAGGCTACACTACCAGCTAAGTACGCAACCCTTAGCTGGCGGTTAATTGTCTTCGGAAGACCCGTGGAAGCGTGAGTATTGGAACTTATGAGAACTAGAGCTATGTTAGGCGCTCCTTCCCGGATGTCAACTCACCATTTCGTAGCCCAAAAAAAAGGATGAGAGTAGTGGCATAAGCGAAGCAAAGAGTGAGAAATATGAGATGGTAATTGGAAAGAGAGAAGTCAGGTGTTAAGTAGTGAAAAGGGAGTGGAGAGATATAAAACAGAAAGAAGAAGGAAGATAGAAAAAGGAAGAAGAAAAAATAATGAAGGATAGCGAAAGAGTCTCGTTTCTTACTTCTCGTTCCCCGGTCCTCACTTCTCACTTCTTTCTACTCATTTCTCATAACGCACTTCTCACTCCTCATTTCTCATTTCTCACTACTTACTTCTTACTTCTCTCTTCGCACATCTCGCTTCTCACCTCCCTCTCCCACTACTCTCTTCTCACTCCACACATCTCACTTCTCACTATTCTTTTCTTACTTTGTACAACTTACTTCGCACTTCTCATTTCTTTTTCACTTTTCCCTTCTCGCTTGTAACTTCTTATATCTCACTTCACTCACACTACTCCACACTTCAAATTTCTCACTTCTCACCTCTAATTTTTCACTTCCCACTACTCACTTCACACTTCTTACTTTTCACTTCGCAATTTGAATTTCTCACTTCTCTTTATTTCTCACCTCTCATTTTACCATTCAGTTAAGATGGTGTTCTGAAAACAAGAAATAGAATACTAGGACCAAAAATGTCCCACATTTTCCGACACGTCACCTGGTGGCTATCGACTTTTTTTTCATCCTGTTCCGGTAATCTACTACAATACATCTTAAGGAAGAATGATGATAAGAGCGAAACCACATTCACTCACTCATTCATTCACCCATTCAGCACACACACCCAACCCCATAGGAAATGGTGCCATTTTAGCCGGAATCGTTTAATTATGCACGATGCTCTAAATAAGTGATGACGTTGTATGTCCGTCCACCACGGATGATGTTGTGTTGTTATTGGGGATGCAGCTCGCATTCGACCGGGTCATCATTCCTTGTTTCCAGCAGCAGCAGCAGCAGCGGTTCGGAGAAGAGGATGAGGACGAAATGACCGCTGTACCTCCCTATGGCTATCACCCGAGAAGGATACGTGTCCATGTACCAAACCGTCATGGGAAAGCTTGTGCCTGTCGTCCGTCGTGAACCGTTCGGAACGACAGCCAACACCGAATGACAGGGGATCGAGACCATGGAGGGCGATTCTTTTCCGGCAACATTGCAATGTGCTGTGGCGGCGGGATTGGCACGTCGGCGAATGGTACCTATTCCGTAATGTTGCCGGTCAGAAGTGAGAAGAAATGACGTTCATTCATGAAAAATGAGAAACTATTTCCATGTAAATTCGGTGGCTTCGTATGTTTGCAGGATTTGGGTTGACTGCAATGAATAGGGAAAAACGGAGCTGTTATTTTTACGCAGTACTCACCGAGAGTAAATTGTAAAAACCCTAGTCCTAAATCCTTATAAGAGAATCAGTACGTTCATGAATTCTATTTCATCAGTTCCCGAGCAGGAGCGACGACGTCGATAACAGAAATTGGTATGAACTAGCCTTGCATAAGAGGCTTATGCATTTATGCAAGGCTAGTTCATAACAGAGTATAGTATCACTAACAGAATGAGGTATTATTGAGTTAATTTCTCTTTCTCGGGTTTGAATTTCTTGAACTTCAACTTGAACTCAGTTACGTTGAACTGCTGAACATAACTTGGCAATCTGAACAGGACAATTTCGATGACATTACAAACTGTTATATATAGATTATATCCAACAGGGCAAAAAATGTTTATCTACTCCGTGTAAATTTGAATAATGATGTTAATTCTGATGCTTATCTGCTTCAAAACTGTAAAATAAATAAATTAACGTGATACGGGAAGCACGAACAATCATCAAATCGTCATCATTTTCATCATCGAATGCGTAATTCTTTTTCTACAAACAAACATGAAGCGTGCTTACTCACAACATACTGATACATTTTATTTAATGTAACAACTGAAAACCGAAATACGCCGCTCTTAAAATCCTTAAATTAAGAGGTGACAATGTAACACGAAGCGGAGTGCCTCCCCAAGCCACCTTAAAAATTTATTATGAAATTTTACACAGTTGTTTTCCATAATAAAGGTTCCCCCAAACACACGCGATGCGACAGTCGCGACGCGATTCTATCGCTTGGCGACAGCGATTCTGTCGCCGTTGGTATGGAAGCGTAAATAGAACATTGCCGGCAGCGACCGAACGATAGAATCGCGGCGACTAGTTGTCGCCATCGCGGCGATGTAATCGCTTCGGTCTGGGTGAGCCTTAATTGTGTCAAGCATCACATCGTTCTTGAAAACATTTAAATTGAGAACATGATTTTTTTTATATTTGATTTTTATCAATAATCTATTTCTTATTATTATTTCACTATTTCGACCTAGATTGCTGTCTGGAGACGAGCTCGGTGGTCTAGTGGCTACCGCTTCTGCCTTATAAGCAGGAGGTCATGGGTTAAATCCCAGGCTCGTCCCTTTCCTACTTTGTATTTCTATCTTCGTTCTTTCTAGGTTTCTTTTTTTTATTCACATATTTTATTTGGTAGGCACTCTGTGTTCTTAACCGCTACTGTGCCGTGATCTACTATGGTATTCTGCTGTACAGAATCCACACAGAATCTATTTTTAGATATCCATTATTCGTTATTGTCGTCGTTGCCAGTTCATCTTCTCGTGAGTCCATTGTGTCCGTTTGTCCTGTCGTGTATCCAATGATCGTTGCATTGTTTGGTTGCCATTTAATCCAGGTAACGTTGGAGGAAAGCCTCCGAGAAGAACAAGTTGTCAGTCGTCATCAGGCAGCCGTGACGATAAGGCGCGTTCCCCAATACGCTACCGCATGGGCTGCGCATCCGGCGACTGACGAGGGTTTGGTGGAGGGGCTGGGAATCGAACCCTTGACCATTCGCTTATAAGGCGAACGTGTAGCCAACAACGCTACGGACCCCCCTATGTTTCACGTTCTACCAAAACGATTCCTACTGTTATAACCTTCCACACTAACAATTCAAAAAAAAACACCCGTGGCACCTATGAGAGGTCGTAGAGTTTTCTGCATCTTTCTAAGGGGCCCCACACACGCTACGACGTGCTGTACAACTTTGACTCCGCCCCCAGGAAATTTGGTTCGGTCGGAGCCAAGTCGGACCGTCTGTGGGAAAGTTGTACGACTGTCGGACGGACGGTTTCAAAGTTGCTAAGTTGGTCGGATGAAATCAAAACAGTTTGATTTTGCTCAAACTTGTTGTGGGCGGAGTCGCATGTTGTATTGTGTATGGTGTTTTTGTACAACACTGTTGCTTTCAATTCCTCTGTTGGAATATCCAGGAGCAGAAAGTGATTTTTTCTATAATTCAGATAATAAGATAATATGCGATAATAATAATAACAGAATAACAATAAGATAATATTATACCTGTGCGCCCCTGCCGTATGAAAATTGACCATGCCGCTTGGCCTATTGTTATACAGTGTACGATCGGCCAAACATATTTTTTTCTAAAACCGCCTGACAATGTAATTATTCAAGAAATGTCTAACATTTTCTTTGAGAATTTATGGAAATGCTCCTATAACGCTAACAGATATTTCCTCAAGAATTTCAGAGTCAGAGATTTTATGAAAAATTCCATTTGAACTTCCTTGAAATTATTATTAGATTTCACTTGAAATTTGGAAACTTTTTTAGAAATTCCTTCGAGAATGCCTCCATCGGGAAATCCTCTTAACTTATCTGAAAGTTTTTTTCAGGAACTCATACAAGGAATTTTTTCGTGAATATCTTCAAAAAATTCTCCATGAATTGTACCAGGAAATTTTTTAGCATTCCTTCAGATATTCCACAAAAATTCAGAAATTTCGAATAAAACTTCTATAGAAAAAAAATGTAATTTCTGAAAGTATTTATCGGATAAAGCCTGAAGAATTTTTCTAGTGAACTCTTGCAGAAATTTTGGAGGAACTACCTGGAGATTTTTTTTAATTGTCGGCGGTAAATTCTGGAATTGAGTTTGAGTAAAGTTTGTTGAGTTGGAGAAGTAATTTAAAAAGAGTTTTAGAGGATTTTCTGAAGGAACTCCAGAGAGAACTTTTATAGAACTTCTCAGAGGAATTGATTGCGGAACTACTGATAGAATTTCCGAGAAACCTTATCTAAAAAATAAATCCGGGTAAGTTTTCGGAGGAGTTCACGCTTTTGAAGCAAATTTTAGCGGAAATTTCTTTGGAAGAACTTTCGGAAGGGGCTTCCGGTCAAATCTCGGGAGGAACTTCTGAACGAATTCCAGAATGAACTTCCGGAGGAACTGCGGGAGAAACTTCCCGAGGAGTTTCGGGAGGAACTGCGGGAGAAACTTCCCGAGGAGTTTCGGGAGGAACTGCGGGAGAAAATTCCCGAGGAGTTTCGCGAGCAATTCTAAGAGAAACTTCTGGAAGAACTCCCAGATGAATTTCAGGAGGAACTTCCGGATAAATTCCGGGTGGAGCATCTGTAGGAATTCCTGTATGGACTGTGAAAATCTGATTCCAGTACAATTCAAATCAACTTCCAATCCGTTCACAATCAAATTCAATTCCAACTCTAAATAAATTTCAATCGCATTCCAATCCATCATCACTAAAATTCCAATAATACGCCATTCTCGTTCCAGTAAGGTTCAATTCAATCCACAAACAATCTTTCAATCAATTCAAATCCAATCTAATTGCACTCCAATTCAATTCATCCAATTCAGTATTTGTGAAAAAGCACCATGGTTGCCAACACATCAGCATATACACAAAGAAAATGACGAAATATTATGTTTGTTGGAGTTTTGGTTGTACCAACTGTTCGTCAGACGGTTATACAAACTGAATTGGTCGCACACACTTGGGGGCGGAGTCAAAGTTGTACAACATGTCGGAGCGTGTGTGGGGCCCTTTAAGTAGGTGTCCAACCATCCTTCCTCTTCCTCAGCATTCGCAAGGACGTGGCCAGGACAGATCTCGACTGTTGGAGTAGGCATCGCTTCTATCTAAGAGATCCTGATTAGTCCCAAATCAATATCTGTGGTAACGGATGAAAGTGATGTTACAATAGTCTTGGCTTGTACCATTTACGAATTTGTGCGAATTGCTAATGCTGAAGCTAATTTCGACCTAGATTGCTGTCTAAATACTGAAGTAACGTTCATGATTTTCATTCCCATTACATATTATGGTCGACGAGGCTTGGCCTTTCCAAATGTAATAAAATCTACTCCTGTTGTTGCATTAGTTTTAGGAAGCGTCCACAAATTACGTAACGCTTAGAGGGGGGTTGAGCGAAGTTTGACGATCCATACAACATTTTTAAATGTTTCATACAAAAAGTATGACGTAGAGGGAAGGGGGGTTGAAATATCCAATTTTTGTGCTACGTAATTAATGGATCTTCCCTTATGCAATTTGGCTATTTCATACACCAACGAGTTATTAATAGTCCGATGAAACTATATGATGCCTGTCTGTTCATGTATATGCGTATGTGCAGAAAAAACTCTTCCTAATGCGAATCTTATTGCCTTATTGTCCTTTAGAAGATTGATAGGGTAAGACGGTATAATATGCCCCCCTAAAGCAATACCTTGATGACTTTTTACTTTTCAACGCAATTTAGGCAAACTTTGTGTTATTTGGTAGCCCAGGAAGTCGCAAATGCTTTGCCCGTGAGTAGTCATATTAAAATATTACAGAGAACACGTTATAAAGCTTTTTTGAAAAGTCGTGAAAAATGGATTTCAAAAAGTGCCTGAGCAATAGCCTTACCTTAACCAAAGACGTTTCATAGCCCTTCATTAGTACTTTATCAATCCCATAATAAAAAGGTTACAAATGCTTGACATTAAAAAAACAACATTATACCATTTAATCAGGTTTGAATTACATTTCAATAGTTTCCATATAATTTGGAAGCAACTGCTGCAAGCTCGCCGCGCTTGTGTCCAGTTGGTAAGGGCTTATCGTCCTGCCTACACTATGGCGTTTTGTCCAGTGAAACATATTTCCGAAAATCGTTACATTTTTGAAGATGGAAGCAATTTTATATTATATCAACCACTGAGAAAAGTTATTTTGTTGCCCAACTGAGTGTTCCAGTGCAAGTTTTGCAGACAGTAAGACAGTATGCTAGCGTCGCTCCAGAATGTTGAGCAAACAAACATTGAAAGTTACATCAAAACTGTAACTTTTTGTATTTTGCAATTATTTTCATTATGTAATACTAAACTCAAAGGTGCAGCCCAATTGGGTTGTACGCAAAGGTGACGTAGGACTCAGTAGCTATTCGAAATTGATGGTATCCCGAGTAGACGAAAATAGTTCTATAATATCAAATGTTGATAAGATAGCAAAATGAGATATGGACATGATTGATATAAGAGGTTGATCAAGGCGACGATGGATCGGGTGATGTGCGTAGTTCGAGTTTCAGGGGCATTCTCGAGTCCCTTCGAAACCCGTCGAGGGTTACGGCAAGGGGATGGTCTTTAGTGTCTGCTATTCAACATCGCTTTGGAGGGAGTAATACGAAAGGCAGGGATTGACACGAGTGGTACGATTTTCACGAAGTCCGTCCAGTTATTTGGTTTCGCCGCCGACATTGATATTATGGCACGTAACTTTGAGAAGATGGAGGAAGTCTACATCATACTGAAAAGGGAAGCTGAACGGATTGGATTAGTCATCAACACGTCGAAGACGAAATACATGATAGGAAGAGGTTCAAGAGGAGGATATCATACGCCACCCACCACGAGTTTGTATCGGTGATGACGAAATCGAGGTGGTTGAAGAATTCGTGTACTTGGCTCACCCATGACCTCCGATAACGATACCAGCAGTGAAATTCAGAGATGCATCATGGCAGGAAATCGTACGTACTTTGGACTCCGCAAGACGCTCCGATCGAATAGAGTTCGCCGCCGTACCAAACTGACTATCTACAAAACGCTTATAAGACCGGTAGTTCTCTACGGGCACGAGACCTGGACGATGCTCGTGGAGGACCAACGCGCACTGGGAGTTTTCGAAAGGAAAGTGTTGCGTACCATCTATGGTGGGGTGCAGATGGCGGACAGTACGTGGAGGAGGCGAATGAACCACGAGTTGCATCAGCTGTTGGGTAGACCTGTGCGCCGCCGCGCCACGCCGCCGCCGCCGACACTTAATGACGTACGCCGACGCCGGTCAATGTGTCGGCGGCGCGCCATACGCCGGTTGGCTCCACGCCGCCGAATTTCGTATTTCACGCCGATGTTTGGCCAACACAAAAATCATATTATGCAGTGCGTTTGCATCTGCCTACCCAAGGCAACCTATCAAGCATTAATTAAATAGTTATTATACCTTTAGCAGATTTGTTTACTTTTATCCCTGTCACTTTAACCCGCTTTGGCGTGTTAAATATTAGGTCATCCAAAAACTTCTTGGCTACGGATCTACAAATTAATGAGCGTGGCGATTAACTTCTAATCTCATATGTAACTTCATGTGGAATAACCTCATTCTGATCGCATTGGGTGGTTCATCATCTTTTTAAAGGTTGGAATGTTACATACCGTGCGGGACCGAAATTCGTACAGCACCGAAATCCGTCCACCTCATGAGGTATCAACAAATTAAAGGGGATTAAAGGTAATTAATGTTGAAATAATTTATTTTATTCTGTTCAGATACTTGGCAGTAAGCTTTTAGGGCATAGAACTGTAAAGAAGGCTTTGAAATTAAAACAACAAAAATCAAAACAAATCTCCACCCATCAAACGCGGAGTTTTTGCCGCCATGCCGGGTAGAAACATAATTGAACCAAAAGTAACTGCGTTTTAAGTTCTAATTGCGAATCATTGCATAAGATGAGTGGAAGACAAATCGAAGGGATGGCTTCTCAAGGTGCGTATCGAACAATTTACAGTGGTAGTTTAGTCAATCAGATTGCTTCAATTTAAATATTTAGGTAAAAAATAGCTGTACGGATTTTGATCCTTTGATTCGAAATGCGTCCATGGTGGGCGGATTTCGAGTCGGGAGTAGCTGGATTTATTCATTATTTTATCATGTTTTTCGTAGTTTTTAATGAGTAAATGTCACACACTTCAAAAGTAGAGGCTTCATGCTCCTGTGTCAATGACAAACGTTTTAATTACATTCGATTCCAATTTTCTAATGACTTTTTATATACTAAGGTGCTTAAGTGTACGGATTTCGATGCCCCACGGTATCTTAATTGGTCCAGTGCTTACACACTCAGTTTTTATTTATACAGCTCGGCAAATTCCACACAGCCGTTAGCCCAGCAAAATAAAAACTGATATCTCGGCAAAAATAACGTTTGTTAGCTGGTTTTCGGCAAATAATTTGCTGATTTTTAGCAATTTTTACAGAAATCTCGGCAAAAAAACACGTTTGCTGGGGCTCGGCTGTACGAATCTCGGTAAAAGTTCAACAAATTGCTGAGATCCCGGAAAAAAAAAATTAAGTGTGTACAAACGCGGCTACAAATCAACACCATAATGAATGTTGGATTTGGATTCCCAGTCTGGTATGATTTTTTTAGCTTCTCTGGACATGGAGAATCATTGTGTTAGCCTCATGATATGCGAATGCAAAACTGATCTTTTGGCTTCTGGAGCTGGAGCACGATTGGGCACGTGACCCAACAAATTGAACATTTCCTGCACTCTTCCTTGTAAAATTTGTTTAAAAAAATTGGTTTCGATTTATTTGGATAAACAATTCCCAAAGAAATTTCTTGGTTTTCTTGAAATAATTTCCAGGAAGTCCTGAAGGAAGTTCTGAAGGAATATCTGAAGAAAATTCTTAGAGCCTTAAGGAATTTCTGAATTTATCTCCGTTGTAATTTCTGGAGGATTTTCTGAAGGAATCTCTGGAGAAAATCATGAAGGAATTATACGAGGAATGTCCAAAGAAATTGTTTAAGAAATTTAAGTATGTCAGTAATTCCTTTAGGAGATCCTTTGAAAATTGCTCTAGGAATTCGGAGATATCTTAAAATTCGTCCTACAGTTTTGAAAGGAAATGGTGTTGGAAATTCCGAAGGAGTTACTAAATTAATTTCCGAGGGAAACTGGAAAACTGGAAAAATTCCAGTGAAATTGTTAAAATAATTTCCGAAGGAATTTTGTAGAAATTTTTAAAAGTATGTATGTATGTATGTGGTTATCCTTCACCCTGGCTTGAGTCTTGCTCTGCATGCGGCTCCACCCAATAGTACAATTGAATTTAATTACCATTCTGGTTTCAAAGCACTTATGTATGAAGGGCACGAAACGGAGGTGGCGGACCCGTAACCAGAGACACTTACGCGAAGCCCGCGGGATAGAGAGAATCTCCTTTCACCAATGTAATCCAACAGACTAATAAATAGATTCGCAATCCTTTTTGATCTTTCCGAGGGATGGCTTCTTTGAAGAAGGGCACGTCGAGTCCATTACAACTGTGGGGAAGTGTACCCATCTACATGAGTAGAAATTATTAAAAGTATTCCAAAAAGAATTTCTGAAGGAATTCTTTATGGAATGGTCAGTATGAATATGAAATTGATCGGATTGCTGACAGAGTTTTTGAAGGTATTTTAGAATGAGTTTCTTGAAGACTTACAGAATTAATTCCTGAATATTTTTCCTAGGGGATTACTTAAGGTATTTATGAAAAAAATCTGTAGAAATTTTCGAAGGAACTCGTGCAGGAAATTCCCAAAGAATTCTTGAGAATATCCGAATATCTGTAATCTCGATATTTTGGTAGTTTTTCATGGCATGTAGTCTTGATTCTAGAGCCAAAACTGAGTTTGTTTTACTACTGTCCGGACTTTTGAAGAAATTTCTGGAGAACTATAGGAATTTCTGTGTACATACCAATAGCTATTTGTTCGGTAAATCCATTAAACATTTCTTCGTAATTTACTTTCAGAATTCTTTCGGATATTCCTTCAGAAATTCATTTAATTTTTTTTATTCTTTATTATAGAGTTGATGTGATACTTTCGTGATACTTATATGACTGAAAGAGCCGATAATAGTCAAACAAAATTTATTGTAGAGGTTTTCATCCCTGGTTCACCTCTTTGAAATTCATTTAAAAATTCTAGGAGATTGCGACTGGTAGAATGAATATTTTGACGTTGGCTTTCTCAGTCTAATTTAATTAAGATGGCTAGTTTGGCATAGCCCGAAGTTTCGGTCCCATGTATTGGACCTTTTTTAAGGGATAAGCTGTCGGCCGAGTCGGGGATAAGGGATAAGAGTCGGCCGACAGCTTATCCCTTGATAAAGGTCCAATACACGGGACCGAAACGTCGGGCTATGCCAAACTAGCCGTCTTAATTAAATTAGACTGAGAAAGCCAATGTCAAAATATTCAAAAATTCTGTTAGAAAATCTTTTCAGGTTCTCTTTCGATTATTCCTTCAAGAATTGAGTCGGAAATTCATCTAGGAGGTAATTTTTTTCAGAAATTCGTCCTGGAGTTCCTTAGGAAATTCCTTTAATAAACTATACAAAATTCATACACGAATAATTCTGGAGGATAAATATTTGGAGGAATTTATAAAGGAATTTTCAAAGAAATTTCCAAAAGTATTTGAGCGTTGGATCGCTACCTCTGCAGTTTTGGTAGTGCCAAGAGCACCCGTCTCTCGAATACTCCGAATTGGTAGCACCGCAACCGCTGCACTTGGCACGGTGCCCCCGGATCAGAGGAACGATAAAAAAAAAACACTTAAACAAAGGTTAAACTTAAAGGAATTTACAAACGAAATATTAGAAGATTTCCCAAAAGAATGTCTGAAGATATTCTCGAAAGAATTCTTAAAGGAATTTTGAAAGAAATTTTCGAAGTTCTACAGGAATTTCTGAAAGAGTTGTTAAAGGAATTTCCGGAGGAAAGGACTTCCTATATGAAATTCGGAAAGAATTCCTGGAGAAAGTTCTAAAAATTCCAGAGGAAAAATTTCGAAAGAATACCAAATATATCTTCGTAGAGTTTCCGAAGAAATTCTTTAAGGAATTACTGGAAGAATTTCTATTAGAAATTCCCAAAAGAAATTCTTGAAGGAATTAAAAAAAAACAAAATCAAATTCCGAAGGCTTTCTCCTAAAGGGATTTCCGGATGTATTCCTCAAACAGTGTCCGTAGGTATTCCGATGGAAATTCATGAAGGATTTTCCATGGGTATTTTCTAAAGAATTCTTAAAGGAATTTCCGAAGGAATTCCTAAAAAAGTTTTCGAATGAATTTCCGAAGAAATTCCCAAAAGACTCCGTAAAGGAATTTCCGAAGCAATCCCTAAAGTAATTTCCAAGGAAATTCCTGCAGGAGCTTTTGAAGAAATTTTGGAAAGAATTTCTGAAGCAATACCCAAATAATTTGGAGAAATTTCTGAAGGAATTCATAGAGTAATTCTAAATTAGTTCACCAAATTCCTTTTTCGAATTTTCTGAGGAATATCTTGAGGAATTTCCAAACGAATTTCTGGATTTATATCTGAAGTACATTATCTGGGAGTAGACGACTGAAGTTTAGCTATTAAGATTGAATTTTTTCGGCGATAGCGGTCTTAATAAGTAGCAAATACTTTGTAACGTCGGATGTAGGAGCAACAAAGTATTTGCTACTTATTAAGACTGCTATCGCCGAAAAAATTCAATCTTAATATATGAAGTATTTTCCACTGAATTTATGTGCTGTGATGCGGCAATATCCTAGTGGAGGATGTAATGTAAACTTTTGCTATGGAGATACAAGGTATAGCTATTAGCATGTTCACCCTATCAGTCTATCTGTAGCTAGCAATTGTACAAAAACCTAAAATACAATAAAAGCATGAATGGCATTGCTGCGTGATTTTTTTTTCTCAGCTTAAAATCATTCACGCCGATTCACGCCGCCGCCGCCGCCGCCGAACATTGCTTACGGCGTGACGCCGCCGACGCCGCCGCCGCCGGTGTAAAAATGGCCTTACGCCGCCGCCGTTCACAAATACTTCGGCGCACAGGTCTACTGTTGGGAGAACCATCCATCGTTCACACCGCGAAAATCGGAAGACTGCGGTGGGCCGGGCACGTAGCCAGAATGTCGGACAGTAATCCGGTGAAAATGGTTCTCGACAACGATCCGACGGGAACAAGAAGGCGAGGTGCACAGCGGGCAAGGTGGATCGATCAGGTGGAGGACGACTTCCCGAGTAGACGAAAATAGCTCAATAATATCAAATCTTGATAAGATAGCAAAATGAGATATGGACATGATTGATATAAGAGGTTGATCAAGGCGACGATGGATCGGGTGATGTGCGTAGTTCGAGTTTCAGGGGCATTCTCGAGTCCCTTCGAAACCCGTAGAGGGTTACGGCAAGGGGATGGTCTTTCGTGTCTGCTATTCAACATCGCTTTGGAGGGAGTAATACGAAAGGCAGAGATTGACACGAGTGGTACGATTTTCACGAAGTCCGTCCAGTTATTTGGTTTCGCCGACGACATTGATATCATGGCACGTAACTTTGAGAGGATGGAGGAAGCCTACATCAGACTGAAAAGCGAAGCTAAACGGATTGGACTAGTCATCAACACGTCGAAGACGAAGTACATGATAGGAAGAGGCTCAAGAGAGATCAATGTGAGCCACCCACCACGAGTTTCTATCGGTGGTGACGAAATCGAGGTGGTTGAAGAATTCGTGTACTTGGGCTCACTGGTGACCGCCGATAACGATACCAGCAGAGAAATTCGGAGACGCATAGTGGCTGGAAATCGTACGTACTTTGGACTCCGCAAGACGCTCCGATCGAATAGAGTTCGCCGCCGTACCAAACTGACTATCTACAAAACGCTTATAAGACCGGTAGTTCTCTACGGGCACGAGACCTGGACGATGCTCGTGGAGGACCAACGCGCACTGGGAGTTTTCAAAAGGAAAGTGTTGCGTACCATCTATGGTGGGGTGCAGATGGCGGACGGTACGTGGAGGAGGCGAATGAACCACGAGTTGCATCAGCTGTATGGAGAACCATCCATCGTTCACACCGCGAAAATCGGAAGACTGCGGTGGGCCGGGCACGTAGCCAGAATGTCGGACAGTAATCCGGTGAAAATGGTTCTCGACAACGATCCGACGGGAACAAGAAGGCGAGGTGCACAGCGGGCAAGGTGGATCGATCAGGTGGAGGACGACTTGCGGACCCTCCGCAGACTGCGTGGTTGGCGTAGTGCAGCCATGGACCGAGCTGAATGGAGAAGTCTTCTATGTGCAGCACAGGCCACTCCGGCCTTAGTCTGATGATAATAATAATGATATTAGAGATAAAAGATCAGACGACAATATCAATATTTTGCACTAAAATATCACGAGGATATCAAGATATGTTATTTGTAATAAGTGATCGATATCAAGTGCCATTACTTTGTTCTTATCCATAGCATATCCTGATATTTAAATGATATTTCGGTGCAAATTTTTTATATTGTTGCCTGTTCTTTTATCTCTTATGTCAATCAAGTGCATATCATGTTTTGTTATTCTATTCATGGCTCCTGCCCGGGATATGCCATGATAATTTGTGTCTTTTTAACATTGAGAAAAACTGCTAGGAGGACAACTGAATCAAAAAGTCGAATAGTTGCTCCCAGTTAGATAGACTTTGATTCTCCAAACGTTAAATTAACATGACTCATCGGCCTATTCGCCGTTGAAGCTACTTGACTGGTTTTCATTCGGAGGACATCACAACCCTAGAGAACACCATCCTCAAAAATGTCCGGATTGAAGAAGAAATAAGCAAAATCAAAACGAGCGTCTAACCAAACCCAAATATATTTATTTCAAAAATTTGGTTTTCGCTGTTTTTATTTATTTCAAACGTTTGGTTGGTACGTGGCAAAGTGGGGAAAACTTCAAGAATTAATTACACACAGTCCTCGATGATTTTTCGCTAAGCCTCCATCATTTGGAATAAATGTTCAGCATTGCCACTGCTATCCACGCCTTCGTGCTGCTGTGTCTGCTTCGCTGCATCAAATTTTGTCGAACCGCTCTTTGCGAAATCCCAATCAAAATGCCTCGCGCTCTAGAAAGCAGCTTTCTTGTATTCAATAAATTAAGCCCGTTAGCCCCGCCCCTTTGTGATCTGATATGGGTGTAAATATAATAATTTATTTTTTCGCATTTTCGCATTTTCGCAATTAACCCTTTCTGTTCAGAAAATGCTAGTCTAGAGGAGAAACAATTTTCTTTCCACAATACGCCTTTCCAACAACTAACTGACACCAAAATTTGTATTAAATGTAATGTAATAAAAGCATCGCCACTGGCGGCACGGGATCGCAACAGTGCTAATTTTGTAGTCAACCCTTTCTTCATATAAAATGCTGATTCTTTGAGGTTGAATGATCTGCAGCAACACACCGAGGACCACCACCAATGCTATGAATTTCCGTTGAAAATGTTACCAGCGCCTCCGTGATGTTGTGTCCGCTCCGCTGCGATCGCTTTGATGCGTCCACCCTGCGTGAAATATTGTTCAAACTGAGGATTAGGGAAGATCCATAAAGTACGTCACGCAAAAATTGGCGATTTTCGACCCCCCCTCCCCCCTTCGTCACACTTTTTGTATTAAACCTCTAAAATTTTTGTATGAGTCGTCACGCTACTCAAAACCCCCCTCCCCCCTAGGAGCGTGACGTACTTTGCGGATGGCTCCTTAGCTCCAAACCCGCAAGTGATTGATTTTTCATGTCTGTGCTAGTGATGCATGTACGTGATTGGTTGGTTTACCTATTTCTAAACTTTTTATCAATTGTCGATAATAAGTAGTTTAAAATCAGTATTTTCATATAAATACAAAGAAGCGTTGACTCATGCTTGATCGAATGGTAAAAAAAATGAAAATCCATCGAGAAACGGCTGAGATATTAAAGTTTAAAGTCTATCATATTTTCGTGAAGGTCTCCGATAGAAAAGACAGACATAGTCCTACGTCAAAAATACTTCCACATTCACAAAGTATTATGATTTTACAAATATTTAAAGGTACCAACTGATTTTGACCCTTAGTTAGTTATAGTTTTCTAGAATTCAAAGGGAGGCGTTTTGGCCAGGTGGGGCGCATTATACCGTCTTATCCTAATTTAAGAATAAAGGTGTAGCAACAAGTGGTGGAGAACGGGCTGAAAGCTTAACATAGACTGACTGTCGTGCTCGGTTTATGTTGCTGAGCTAGCAGCAATTAACTTCGCTTTGGGGATAATTTCCAATCAGCCCGTAGACCATTATTTCATCTTCTCGGATAGTCTTAGTTCTATCGAGGCACTCCGGTCGATGAAACCTGTTAAGCACTCATCTTACTTTCTTACAAACATAAGAGAGCAGATGCGTGTTTTGGTCGAAAGATCATTCAAGATTACCTTTGTTTGGGTCCCATCTCACTGCTCAATCTACGGCAATGAGAAGGCAGACTCGCTGGCAAAGGCGCACAGGAAGGTGAAGTTTATGATAGACAATACGAGCAACGAGTTTTTCCCATTAGTCCGTCAGAGTACTCTTCAAAGTTGGCAAAGAAATTGGACACACAACGAACTTGGACGGTGGCTATTTTCCATAGTTCCAAAAGTTTCTGGGCGAGCGTGGTTCAGAGGTGAGGACTTAAGTCGAGGCTTCATTCGCGTGATGTCGAGACTTATGTCTAATCACTATTCACTAAACGCACATCTGTACAGAATAAACCTTGTCGATAGCAACTTATGTAGGTGCGGAGCCGGTTATGATGACATCGATCACGTAGTTTGGTCCTGCTCGGAAAATGATGCCTCCAGAGAGCAATTATTGGATACCCTTGTGGCCCGAGGTAAACAACCCTTCAGGGAAGTTCGCGGTGTTTTGGGAGATCGTGATGTTGTCTATATGCAGGCCATTTATACACAGCAAATAATTTTGAAAATTCAACGACGTGTAAAATTGCAGCTTATCCCATCAAACGAATTAACATTTGCTATTCAATTAAATTTTTCTGAATTTTACAAGCAAGCACAGTTTAAATTTCTTTTGATTTAAGAGGACAGTGAGATCGATTGAATGTTACGTTTATTTGCATGCTCCAAATATGTGCATGAAAATACATTTAAAATCACAACATATTTTTATCTGTGTAGTTTTCTTTGTGCTTCTGACATCAAAATCTAAAATTTTGTTTTTTTTTTTCTTTCTTTAAAGTTTTTTTTTGTTCTGTCTCTGCCTTTTGTTCCGTAGAGCTCCATAGCTCTTGCCATCCGGAAGATGCTCCCAGTCGAACCATTCATCGAGCACGACGACACGCCACATCGTCACTGACGCCAAATGCCCGGATGAGAAGCTGAAATTTCCTGATCCCAAATCCTAAGCCCCGTCCATCCTTAAACATTGTAAACTAACCTCGAGTCACCACGAGTACGCTGGCTTCTACCCCTCTTACTAACCGTATAATAAAATGATATTGATTGTATATATCACAAAG
Source organism: Armigeres subalbatus (assembly GCF_024139115.2). Lineage (NCBI taxonomy): Eukaryota > Metazoa > Arthropoda > Insecta > Diptera > Culicidae > Armigeres > Armigeres subalbatus. Next base: position 153,217,693 of record NC_085140.1, on the reverse strand, counting down.
AACAATGGCTCCGTAAAGTGTTATACACGCCTGAGCCTACCAAATAAACGAAATTGGAAAAAAATAGACTGACTGTACCTGTTGACAGTGACAGTTGTATAAAATTGTGTGGTCTCGTGCCATCGGAAAAGGACCAGCCGAATACATTAGATAATTGTCGAGGACAAAATAGTGCTAACGTGTCGTCCGTAACTAACCAGGGGAAAAAATGGTTGCTCTGCTAACGTATCGTAAGTCATGGCCTACTGATGCTCAATTCAAATTAGGCCGCGTTGGCGGGCGCGGTTGCGTATGGCGAATCACGTGAGATGTAAGATCGATAAGATATTGCCTTATTTTCTCAAAATTGCACGCGACGAATCTTTCAGGAAATGTACCGCCGCACTTTCTGCACCCCGTTTATTTGATTATTATGCACTCAGCGAACTGGACTAGGGGAACTGTACCGGTTTTGGCCATGTTCCTAATTTGGCCAATTTTACGAATAACTCCAAAAATAAAGCAATTCTCAAGGGTTTTATTAGTTCCAACAAGAGATATATCCCTTACGCTTTAATGCTGCTTTCAACTGATCGATTATTTTGGAAAAATATGCATTTTTCAGGGTTGGCCAAATAAGGCACTAAGTTGGCCAAAACCAGTGCACTTCCCCTATCGAAATTCATAAGTGGCACCTTATGAATCTTCGACTGATTATTCCACCAACAGTACTTCTTATGCGCAGTTACCTTCCCGTGTATTCAAGCGTCGATGGGTATGTGGTCTATATACCAGCCTCCCGATCCCGACGTCCTTGCTTCGAATCCAGTCTGCTGCACTTTGCTTCTAATGAAAATCATCATTCATAAGGTAACATATTGAAATTCATACCGATTCATTGTGGCAAAATTTCATAAGGCGTTTGATTGAATATCATACGTCCATTTTCCTCAGTGTGGGTAAATAGCATTGCGGTGTATCGTTTGGCGCGGCCGTACCTTTCGACAGTGATATGGGTACATTACAAAACCCGCGCAGTGTATCACATTCAGAGAATGTGACAATAGATATCGGCAATGGATATTATGCATATTACACACTGCCAAACGAGAATTAAAATAACTATAAATTCATGGCACACAAAAATGGATGGATTAAAAATGTATAGAGTGGTCATTTATTCTTCACTTTGCTTCCAAACAAGTATCTTTTTCTCTTTGTGAAGTATTGAGTTTATATTTTATAATATTCTCAGACTTCAGAAGAAAGTTCAAGGATTACTAAAGGATTTATTATATTCTAAAGTCTTGGGCACAGATTGCAGATACATATTTCTCACACAGTCGTTACAAGCTACGAAAACAAACATATCGCAACATGGTACTGTAAAACCACTTTTTACGCTCCCTCTTTTAGGGAAATTCAAAATTTCTTCAAAATTCCAAATACCGCTTCCTGTTTTTACGCTCCAAGTTTGAAATAACGCTCCTTTTTTTAAGTCCTATAGGAGAGTAAATAAAATCGGTTGAAAGACGGCTGAGTTATTAGCCCATACTTCCTGACTACTTTTCGTGACGGTCTAAGATTTGAATCTGCAGAATGACCCCTCTATCTTCCCGAAGGACGTAATCCTAAGACAAAAAAGTTTCAAGTATTTATGTGAGTCAAATTTGGATTTGTTCTAGCATAAAAATGCTTGCCTGCGAAGTGGTATTACCTGTTGTCATGGGTTGTAGGTAGTCTACGAACTCCATACAGTCAAGGTCTGTGGATCAATCTCCATAATAGAGGTAGTTATCGAAGAATAAACAAGTTGTGTGACCTTCTTATTGTTGTCGTGGGTTCGAGGTTGTCTACGATTTCCATACAGTCAAGGTCTGCGAATCAATCTCTATAATTGAGGCAGTTATCGAAGAATAAACAAATTGTGTGACCTTTTATAAAGACAGGAACACCGTCTTCGACCTGAGGTCGTACAGACTGAACGCTTAACACCTGGACAACGGACAGGACACATAACACCCAGTGGACAGGTGGAGAATTTTTCGATCACGAAAAGTTTTCTCCTTACCAGAGCGGGAATCAAACCCACGCTCCATAGCCTATGCATCTAGATGATTGACGTCGCTAACCGCACGGCCACGATGCCCACATATGTTTGTATTACAAGTAGTTCTTATTGTTGTTATGGGATCCAGATATTAAAGAATGAACAAGTTGCCGGTCCCCTTCTTGGTATATGCAGAGTGTAAAATAATCGAAAATTTTTGATGAAGTCCATTTTTCTTCACTTGTCAATTCACTGCCGACACATTCATATTCGGCTCTGGACAGTCAATATTCAGTTGAATATTAGTCATTGAATATTTATGCACATTTTACAAATTGATAAATTATCTGAAATCTGAACACGTTTCAAATGAGTAAAGTGATTTATCACACAGGACTGAATCCGATTTTCATCCGCGAGGCACTTTCAACGGTAAACATCAACATAAACAATGCTAATTATGTTTTTTTCTGCACATAGTAAACATATTCAGTGACAGTCAAATGAATGAGTTCGTGGAGTAGTCGTCTGACTTTGTCATTCTATGTTTTGAATATTCATGCGATGTTTGTCAAAATTCGGACCGAAGTTGCTTCTTGAAGATGAATATTTGAAGTTCTGGGTATATGTTTAATTATGCGTTTCTAGGGCACTATTCAATAAGGAAGCCAGGCACAACTGTCATTTTGGGGTGCCCTTGAAAACGCATTTAGTTTTGAACTCTGGGAGGCTTGTCCTTAAAATTAACATATAATGGTCGATAAGAACCGGTGCCAGCGAAAGTGGTACATGTTACATTGAGTAAACTTTTCAGGAGACGCATTTTCCCAAAAACATCGAATAATAAATTCATATTTGCAATTTTTTGCAACTAAACTGTACGAACATGTTATGACTGATGTGCCTAAAAATAGTAGTGAAAAATAAGCGAATTTTATGACAAATTTCAAGTTTATTAGAACAAATTGCACATGTACCACTATTAATGGGAACAAAAGGAAACAAAAACCGAAAAACGTTGACAGTAAAAGTGGTACATGTACATTTTTAAAATCATTCTAAATGGCAGTAAACTATCTTGAAATTCAAAACAGGAATAAAATCTGTTGTGAAAACAGTCATGTTGCTGAATTTTCTTTTAAATAAGCTGATTTTAGTGGGTGGAACTGTACATGTACCACTTTTTCTGGCAACGAAATGGGCATTGTGATATATACCAGAAAATAAAATGTGCATATCTCCAGATTTAGTTGCCAAAAATCACTTTTTCGTTATTCCCTTACTAGATCTTTTCAAATAGAAGCCGTTGGTGTAAAAAACTCAACATTGACAAAAATGGTTTATGTACCACTTTCGCTGGCACCGGTTCAAATAAATGTAATCTAACATGGAGCAGTTTCCCTATTTGAAAACATAAATAATATTAGTTCATTCCTCATATTTTCATGTTTATATTTAATCGACTATGTATTAGATATTTCGTCCATGAATACCAACTACGAATCGCCCACCACCCAACCTTATATAGTAACCATAACCACCAGAGAGCAAAAACGTAGTAACACCAGGTTATACAATAGCAGAAAGCACAATTCAAAATTTTGACTGTACGCTGTCAAACTTTCATTATTCCTGCTGCTAACTTATTCAGAAGCCTAACGGTGGTGTACATTACTGCTTTACATTTCTGTCTATCCGTTTTCTCCTAACCCGAGTAGAAGAAGATAGCTTCCGTATGGCCCAGGTATTCAGTATCAGATACTCAATATCTGAAACAGAAAATAAAAAACTTGATTCCCAATTCCGATATAAATTCCACTGATTGGGATAAAACTTGGGATAGAATACAATTGAAAACAAATTGAAATATCTTGATGGGAGACATTCTCAACTTCCTGGACGTATGTAATTGACACACAAGTTACATATTGATGCGATGGCAGCTTATAAAAGCTTTCAATTAATGAAATGTAAAAATGATAGATTGAATGAATTTCCAGTTGGAATGTAAAGCCGTTGAAGAAGAAAACGCATTGAGGCATTTTCATGGTGAATTTAAAAACCGATGCCAAAGCGATTTTCGAATATGATTTCTCTCAAGCAACGATTTCTCCCATAGCGATTAATTTAGGTAAACTCAGTTATGAATAATACTGCAGAATTAAACGACATTCAGTTATCGATTACTACTCGGGATTTCAATCTGCACAACAATCATACCAGACGCTACCTTCCACGCAACCCCAAACATCGAACTCCGTATATTTAACATCGCCAACCGTTTTCCAAAACACCTTGAACTAAGAGCTGCTACCGATAGCAGCATCCTGTAGTAAGACTGAGAAGTAGGTTAGATACATCATTCTTGTTCTATTGCCACGTCTGTCGTTGTTATTGTCGCGTCCCTGCCCGTGCCGTGCCACTCCATAAGCACGGAAACTTTTCGCCGGAGTAATTGAATAATAACGAGACTGTCGCTCGAAACAAGTAAAATCAATTTATGTTTTCAGTCCGCTACTTGGGAAAAGTGTCGGGAGTTTCGGGAAAGGCAGTCAGCCTAGGGTCGCGCGCCTCCTCCAGGGTGGAAGGTTTCACTATAAATAGAGGGTAGGGGTCCAACGTGATGTTCATAGTTTCCACGGTCGAGAAGTCCTATGTTGACGAGGATGTCTGCGATGAGTGAAATATTCTCCGACAAGAGTGCTCTTGGAAGCACGATGGTTGGTATTTCGTTAAACAAATTTTCACTAAAATTGTCATTTTCATCTTTTAATGCAGCATAAATTTTAAATTAACTTTAGGACGTTCCAGGGTAGATGGGGTCTTGATACATTTTGGATGGATGTTGCCAAGACGAAATTCGGTCGAATACATGGAAACATCGCTGCCTTCACTTCACTGGATGGATGGAGGAAAAGGGTTTTCGTTACGTTTTGTAGCTTTTTAGATACATGGCTGTGGTGCACCGCAGCTCACTCACCCTCGTTGAGGATTGACTTATCCGGAACCAGCAACGCTGCGAACGAAGACGGATGACGGGTTTGCTGGTTTCCAAAAAAAATGTACTTGAACGCTCCGAAATTGTGCTCTATAACTACATTTACGGGAGCCGTATCCCAGAAGAGAGGTAATGATGGAAAAACGAAACCATCTATCGTTGTAGGATTTGTCGAAATAGAGCTAGACTGAAGCTTTATGGTTCCACAATCCACAGGCCACCTCTTCCATTTCTCCTGCGGAGGTTACACTCCGGTTCTGGTGGCGAGAGCCCGGCGAATACCGAGAATCCACCCACAAACAGCCATGATGGCAGAATGAATAATTCAGAAATATGCTCAGCTAAATTTCAGTCTGTCAATTAAAATTGTCGAGTGGATTTTTCGGTTAGATAGAAAGGAAGCAGAGCGCAAAATCTATGTACATTCTCGCGCCTTGCCGTGGCGAATATCGTCATCGGATCTGCCCTAACATCGTGATTTGGTTCGTTGAAGCGGACTGCTCTGAATCGGGAGGACGTTGTACAAGCAATAGACGGCAATAGTGGTTTTGGGTTTTCACTGGGAACAACTCTACGATGGCAATTGGTAGTTTTTGAATATTTTGAACTGTAGTGAAAGGTTTCAAATATGAATAAGTGAGGACAAAATAGGAGGCGATATTTGTATTTTTTTTTTATGTTGCAGACTATCTGGAATAATTAAATAGTACGAATTCGCTACACCACCGCACCGGCATGATGGAGTATAGTGTCTGATCCAGGTCAGAAATGTTAGAACTCAATGCTACAAAATGTCGATCTCTCGGCCTTCTTGGAAGAACCCGTATACCTTCCTATATATTGGATGTTCAAGCTCTAAAATAACCCTCATCAGTACATTAGAGCATCCTAAATCAACAAAGAGTCGACTTAAAACAATCAGTAAAACACGAAATGTTGGGATGCTCATAGGTCGTAATGGCAATTCAGTATTTATTGCTAAATTTTATGTTTTATGCTCCATCGCGGATGCTGTGTCAACGTGAACGTGAACTCATTTTGATTCAACGCCACAGAATTTCATATGGTTGTGATAACCTACAGGATAATTGTAGATAATAGATAATTGAGAAGATTGCACGCATACAACGGTTTCAAGATTCACCAACAGGATGACTTCTTTGCCTCTGTATCCAGAGAATCTGAACGTTATGCCAGTTCAACGATTCCACCACTAATACCGATGATCCGCAGCATAGAGTATATTTTATGCATACCATAGGAGGTATGCCCTTCATTTCCTACCCTTTTCTACTTCACAAAGCGACTACTTTATCAAGCGACAAGCATTATTTTTTCCAAGGGGACCCTTGGGAGAAATGGGGAAAAAAATAATGTTTTTCTAATAACTCCGGAATGCAATGGCCGACTGGGCCAATTTTCAATAGCGAAAAATTAGGAAGGATTTCGCGTCGAATTCAATCGGATGAGGCTAAGTACAAAAAAGTGTGTCTCACATTTTTTTTTACACACACAAACACATACATACATACATACATACACACATACAGACATCACCTCAATTCGTCGAGCTGAGTCGATTGGTATAGAACACTATGGGTCTCCGAGCCTTCTATCAAAAGTTCGGTTTTGGAGTGATCCTATAGCCTTTACGTATACTTAGTATAAGCGAAAGGCAAAAATGTTCTGTCCGAATCCAATTATATTTAAATGAAAATCCACTATTCACATCCAATTAAAAAAAAAACTCATCCTACTTGAACTCATCCCAGCTCCAAGTGAAATACAACCAGAATCATTCCAAAATTCAATTATAGCAATTCAAATTGGTCCAAACTCAATCCAAATTCAAATCAATTTCGATCCAAATTCAAGTCGGATTCAACTCACCAAATCGAACCCAAATCTAATCCAATTCAAATCCAAACCAAATCCCAATCCAAGCCGGAAAGAATTTAAATCCAATACAAACAAAATCCAAATTCAACTTGAATCAACAAAATTCAATCCAAATCCACTTCGAATCCAAATCTAATCCAAATCCAATAAAAAATCCAATCCAAATCCATTCAAAATACAATCCAAACACAATCCAGATCCAATCTACACCCAATGCAAATCCAATTCAAATCCAAATCCAATCCAAATCCAATCCAAATCCAATCCAAATCCAATCCAAATCCAATCCAAATCCAATCCAAATCCAATCCAAATCCAATTCAAACCAAACCAATCCAAATTCAACCAAACCAATTCAAACCAAACCAACCAAACCAACCAAACCAACCAAACCAACCAAACCAATCCAAACCAATCCAAACCAATCCAAACCAATCCAAACCAATCCAAACCAATCCAAACCAATCCAAACCAATCCAAACCAATCCAAACCAATCCAAACCAATCCAAACCAATCCAAACCAATCCAAACCAATCCAAACCAACCAAACCAATCCAAACCAATCCAAACCAACCAAACCAATCCAAACCCATCCAAACCAATCCAAACCAATCCAAACCAATCCAAACCAACCAAACCAATCCAAACCAACCAAATCCAATCCAAACCAATCCAAACCAATCCAAACCAATCCAAATCCAATCCAAACCAATCCAAACCAATCCAAACCAATCCAAACCAATCCAAACCAATCCAAACCAATCCAAACCAATCCAAACCAACCAAACCAATCCAAACCAACCAAACCAATCCAAACCAATCCAAACCAATCCAAACCAACCAATCCAAACCAATCCAAACCAATCCAAACCAATCACAACCAATTACTACTACCACAATTACTACCAAACAAACAAACAAACAAATCCAAACCAATCCAAACCAATCCAAACCAATCCAAACCAATCCAAACCAATCCAAACCAATCCAAACCAATCCAAACCAACCAAACCAATCCAAACCAATCCAAACCAATCCAAACCAATCCAAACCAATCCAAACCAATCCAAACCAATCCAAACCAATCCAAATCCCATCCAAACCAATCCAAACCAATCCAAACCAATCCAAACCAACCAAACCAATCCAAACCAATCCAAACCAATCCAAACCAATCCAAACCAATCCAAACCAATCCAAACCAAACCAAACCAATCCAAACCAATCCAAACCAACCAAACCAATCCAAACCAATCCAAACCAATCCAAACCAACCAAACCAATCCAAACCAATCCAAACCAATCCAAACCAATCCAAATTAAACCCAATCCCAACCCAATCCAAACCAATCCAAACCAATCCAAACCAATCCAAACCAATCCAAACCAATCCAAACCAATCCAAACCAATCCAAACCAATCCAAACCAATCCAAACCAATCCAAACCAATCCAAACCAATCCAAACCAATCCAAACCAATCCAAACCAATCCAAACCAATCCAAACCAATCCAAACCAATCCAAACCAAACCAAACCAATCCAAACCAATCCAAACCAATCCAAACCAATCCAAACCAATCCAAACCAATCCAAACCAATCCAAATCGAACCAAACCAAACCAATCCAAACCAATCCAAACCAATCCAAACCAATCCAAACCAATCCAAACCAATCCAAACCAATCCAAACCAATCCAAACCAAACCAAACCAATTGAACCCAACGCAAACCAATCCAAACCAATCCAAACCATTCCAAACCAATCTAAACCAAACCAATCCAAACCAAACCAATCCAAATCCCATCCAAACCAATCCAAACCAATCCAAACCAATCCAAACCAACCAAACCAACCAATCCAAACCAATCCAAACCAATCCAAACCAATCCAAACCAAACCAATCCAAATCCAATCCAAATCCAATCCAAATCCAATCCAAATCCAATCCAAATCCAATCCAAATCCAAATCCAAATCCAATCCAAATCCAATCCAAACCCAATCCAAATTCAATTCCAATCCTAACCCAATCCAAATCCAATCCAAACCAAAATCTAAATTAAAATTCATTCCAAATCCAATCTGAATCCAAATCCAAATCTAATCCAATCCAAATCCAAATACATTTCAAATCCAATCCAAATCCAATCCAAATCCAATCTAAATCCAAATCCAATCCAAATCCAATCCAAATCCAATCCAAATCCAATCCAAACCAAACAAAACCAATCCAAACCGAACCAAACCAATCCAATCCAAACCAATCCAAACCAATCCAAACCAAACCAATCCAAACCAATCCAAACCAACCAAACCAAACCAATCCAAACCAATCCAAACCAATCCAAACCAACCAAACCAATCCAAACCAACACAAACCAATCCAAACCAATCCAAACCAATCCAAACCAATCCAAACCAACCAAACCAATCCAAACCAATCCAAACCAATCCAAACCAACCAAACCAATCCAAACCAACCAAACCAATCCAAACCAATCCAAACCAATCCAAACCAAACCAAACCAATCCAAACCAATCCAAACCAAACCAATCCAAACCAAACCAATCCAAACCAATCCAAACCAATCCAAACCAATCCACATCCAATCCAACCAACCAAACCAACCAAACCAATCCAAACCAATCCAAACCAATCCAAACCAATCCAAACCAACCAAACCAATCCAAACCAATCCAAACCAATCCAAACCAATCCAAACCAATCCAAACCAACCAAACCAATCCAAACCAATCCAAACCAAACCAAACCAACCAAACCAATCCAAACCCAATCCAAACCAACCCAATCCCAACCCAATCCAAACCAATCCAAACCAAAATCCAAATTAAAACCATTCCAAACCATCCTGAATCCAAACCAAATCTAATCCAAACCAATCCAAACCAATCCAAACCAATCCAAACCAACCAAACCAATCCAAACCAATCCAAACCAATCCAAACCAACCAAACCAATCCAAACCAATCCAAACCAATCCAAACCAACCAAACCAATCCAAACCAATCCAACCAACCAAACCAATCCAAACCAATCCAAACCAATCCAAACCAACCAAACCAATCCAAACCAACCAAACCAACCAAACCAATCCAAACCAACCAAACCAATCCAAACCAATCCAAACCAATCCAAACCAATCCAAACCAATCCAAACCAATCCAATCCAAACCAACCCAAACCAATCCAAACCAATCCAAACCAATCCAAACCAATCCAAACCAATCCAAACCAACCAAATCCAATCCAAATCCAATCCAAATCCAAGCCAAATCCAATCCAAGTCTAGTCCAAATCCAATCCAATTCAAATCCAATCCAAATCCAATCCAAATCCAAATCCAATCCAAATCCAATCCAAATCCAATCCAAATCAGTACTGGAATAAGTCGTGATCGTCATAAGACAGAGAGCAAAGCGCCTTTTTCTATTTCAGGCGACCAAATGAAAGAATCGTGGGTTCTTTGATCAATTTCGCATGAAAGGCAGTTATGAAAGGATGTTGTGCTTTATTTTTAAATTAAAATTTCTAAATTATTTTAATAGATATATGCAAAGCATAGTAACTAGTCGATAAATTAATAATATTCCTTTAATTCACCGGGTTGAAAGTGGTAATAAACACAAAAATAAAGCAGATATTGCACACTTTCATGCTCTGTCACGGGACAAATATTTTTTTGAGATTTTTGTAGCATGCCATTCATTCTTCGCGTTTCTATAAATATTGAAAGGGGCAGATATGTAAACATCGCATGACATCTATCATTGAAAATGAGAAATTCCAGTACTGATCGAAATCCAATCCAATCCAAATCAAATCTAAATCAAATCCAAATCCAATCCAAATCCAATCCATTTCCAATCCAAATCCAATCCAAATCCAATCCAAATCCAATCCAAATCCAATCCAAATCCAATCCAAATCCAATCCAAATCCAATCCAAATCCAAATCCAATCCAAATCCAATCCAAATCCAATCCAAATCTAATCAAACCAATCCAAACCAATCCAAACCAATCCAAACCCAATCCAAACCAATCCAAACCAATCCAAACCAATCCAAACCAATCCAAACCAATCCAAACCAATCCAAACCAATCCAAACCAATCCAATCCAAACCAATCCAAACCAATCCAAACCAATCCAAACCAACCAAACCAATCCAAACCAATCCAAACCAATCCAAACCAATCCAAACCAATCCAAACCAATCCAAACCAATCCAAACCAACCAAACCCATCCGAATCCAACCAAACCAATCCAAACCAATCCAAACCAATCCAAACCAATCCAAACCAATCCAAACCAATCCAAACCAATCCAAACCAATCCAAACCAATCCAAATCAAACCAATCCAAACCAATCCAAACCAATCCAAACCAATCCAAACCAATCCAAACCAATCCAAACCAATCCAAACCAATCCAAACCAATCCAAACCAATCCAAACCAATCCAAACCAATCCAAACCAATCCAAACCAATCCAAACCAATCCAAACCAACCAAACCAATCCAAACCAATCCAAACCAATCCCAATAGAATCCAAACCAATCCAAACCAATCCAAACCAATCCAAACCAATCCAAACCAACCAAACCAACCAAACCAATCCAAACCAATCCAAACCAATCCAAACCAACGCAAACCAAACCAATCCAAACCAATCCAAAACGCAATCCAAACCAATCCAAACCAATCCAATCCAAACCAACCAAACCAATCCAAACCAACCAAACCAATCCAAACCAACCAAACCAACCAAACCAATCCAAACCAATCCAAACCATCCAAACCAATCCAAACCAATCCAAACCAACCAACCAAACCAATCCAAACCCAATCCAAACCAACCAAACCAATCCAAACCAACCAAACCAATCCAAACCAATCCAAACCAATCCAAACCAATCCAAATCTTATCCAAACCAATCCAATCCAATCCAAACCAATCCAAACCAATCCAAACCAAACCAATCCAAACCAATCCAAACCAATCCAAACCAATCCAAACCAATCCAAACCAATCCAAACCAATCCAAATCGAATCCAAACCAACGCAAATCCCATCCAAATCAAACCAAACCAAACCAATCCAAACCAATCCAAACGCAATCCAAACCAACCAAACCAATCCAAACCAATCCAAACCAATCCAAACCAATCCAAACCAATCCAAACCAATCCAAACCAATCCAAACCAATCCAAACCAATCCAAACCAACCAAACCAATCCAAACCAATCCAACCAAACCAATCCAAATCAAACACAAACCAACCAAACCAATCCAAACCAATCCAAACCAATCCAAACCAATCCAAACCAATCCAAACCAATCCAAACCAATCCAAACCAATCCAAACCAACCAAACCAATCCAAACCAATCCAAACCAATCCAAACCAATCCAAACCAATCCAAACCAACCAAACCAATCCAACCAATCCAAACCAATCCAAACCAATCCAAACCAACCAAACCAATCCAAATCTAATCCAAACCAATCCAAACCAACCAAACCAACCAATCCAAACCAATCCAATCCAAACCAATCCAAATCTAATCCAAACCATTCCCAAACCAATCCAAACCAATCCAAAACCAATTCAAACCCAATTCACATCCAATCCAAACCAATCCAAACCATCCAAACCAATCCAAACCAATCCAAACCATTCCAAACCAATCCAAACCAATCCAAACCAATCCAAACCAATCCAAACCAATCCAATCCAAACCAATCCAAACCAATCCAAACCAATCCAAATCTAATCAAACCAACCAAACCAATCCAAACCAATCCAAACCCAATCCAAACCAATCCAAACCAATCCAAACCAATCCAAACCAATCCAAACCAATCCAAACCAATCCAAACCAATCCAAACCAATCCAAACCAATCCAAACCAATCCAAACCAATCCAAACCAATCCAAACCAATCCAAACCAATCCAAACCAATCCAAACCAATCCAAACCCATCCAAACCAATCCAAACCAACCAAACCAATCCAAACCAACCAATCCAAACCAATCCAAACCAATCCAAATCAAACCAAACCAATCCAAACCAAACCAACCAAACCAATCCAAACCAATCCAAACCAATCCAAACCAATCCAAACCAACCAAACCAATCCAAACCAACCAAACCAATCCAAACCAATCCAAACCAATCCAAACCAATCCAAACCAATCCAAACCAATCCAAACCAATCCAAACCAACCTAACAGAATCCAAACCAATCCAAACCAATCCAAACCAATCCAAACCAATCCAAACCAACTACATCCAATCCAAACCAATCCAAACCAACACAAACCAATCCAAACCAACGCAAACCAAACCAATCCAAACCAATCCAAACGCAACCAAACCAATCCAAACCAATCCAATCCAAACCAATCCAAACCAATCCAAACCAATCCAAACCAATCCAAACGCAATCCAAACCAATCCAAACCAATCCAATCCAAACCAATCCAAACCAATCCAAACCAACCAAACCAACCAAACCAACCAAACCAATCCAACCAATCCAAACCAATCCAAACCAATCCAAACCAATCCAAACCAATCCAAACCAACCAAACCAACGCAAACCAAACCAACACAACCAATCCAAACGCAATGCAAACCAATCCAAACCATTCCAAACCAATCCAAACCAATCCAAACCCAATCCAAACCCAATCCAAATCCAATCCAAACCAATCCAAACCAATCCAAACCAATCCAAACCAATCCAAACCAATCCAAATCTAATCCAAACCAATCCAATTCCAAACCAAACCAGTCCAAACCAATCCAAACCAACCAATCCAAACCAATCCAAACCAATCCAAACCAATCCAAACCAATCCAAACACAACACAACCAATCCCAACAGAATCCAACCTGATCCAAACCAATCCAAACCAATCCAAACCAATCCAAACCAATCCAAACCAATCCAAACCAATCCAAACCAATCCAAACCAATCCAAACCAATCCAAACCAATCCAAACTGAATCCAAACCAACGCAAATCCCATCCAAACCAATCCAAACCAAACCAATCCAAACCAATCCAAACGCAATCCAAACCAATCCAAACCAACCAAACCAATCCAAACCAATCCAAACCAATCCAAACCAATCAAAACCAATCCAAACCAACCAAACCAATCCAAACCAATCTAAACCAATCTAAACCAATCCAAACCAACCAAACCAATCCAAATCAAACACAACCAATCCAAACCAATCCAAATCAAACCAAACCAAACCAAACCAATCCAAACCAATCCAAATCCAATCCAAACCAATCCAAACCAAACCAATCCAAACCAATCCAAACCAATCCAAATCTAATCAAACCAATCCAAACCAATCCAAACCAATCCAAACCCAAACCAAATCCAATCCAAACCAACCAAACCAATCCAAACCAATCCAAACCAATCCAAACCAACCAAACCAATCCAAACCAATCCAAACCAATCCAAACCAACCAAACCAATCCAAACCAATCCAAACCAATCCAAACCAATCCAAACCCATCCAAACCAATCCAAACCAACCAAACCAATCCAAACCAATCCAAACCAATCCAGATCCAATCCAAATCAAACCAATCCAAACCAATCCAAACCAATCCAAACCAACCAAACCAATCCAAACCAATCCAAACCAACCAAACCAATCCAAACCAATCCAAACCAATCCCAACAGAACCAAACCAATCCAAACCAATCCAAACCAATCCAAACCAACCAAACCAATTCACATCCAATCCAAACCAATCCAAACCAACACAAACCAATGCAAACCAAATTCAATCCAAATCCAATCCAAACGCAATCCAAACCAATCCAAACCAATCCAATCCAAACCAACCAAACCAATCCAAACCAATCCAAACCAATCCAAACCAACCAAACGCAATCCAAACCAATCCAATCCAAACCAATCCAAACCAATCCAAACCAATCCAAACCAACCAAACCAATCCAAACCAATCCAAACCAATCCAAACCAATCCAAACCAATCCAAACCAATCCAAACCAACGCAAACCAAACCAACACAAACCAATCCAAACCAATCCAAACGCAACGCAAACCAATCCAAACCAATCCAAACCAATCCAAACCAACCAAACCCAATCCAAACCAACCAAACCAATCCAAACCAATCCAAACCAATCCAAACCAATCCAAACCAATCCAAATCTAATCCAAACCAATCCAATTCCAAACCAAACCAATCCAAACCAATCCAAACCAAACCAATCCAAACCAATCCAAACCAATCCAAACCAATCCAAACCAATCCAAACACAATCCAAACCAATCCCAACAGAATCCAACCCGATCCAAACCAATCCAAACCAATCCAAACCAACCAAACCAATCCAAACCAATCCAAACCAATCCAAACCAATCCAAACCAATCCAAACCAATCCAAATCCAATCCAAACCAATCCAAACCAAACCAATCCAAACCAATCCAAACCAATCCAAATCCAACCAAACCAATCCAAACCAATCCAAACCAATCCAAACCCAATCCGAACCAATCCAAACCAATCCAAACCAATCCAAACCAATCCAAACCAATCCAAACCAATCCAAACCAATCCAAACCAACCAAACCAATCCAAACCAATCCAAACCAACCAAACCAATCCAAACCAATCCAAACCAATCCAAACCAACCAATCCAAACCAATCCAAACCAACCAAACCAATCCAAACCAATCCAAACCAATCCAAACCAATCCAAACCAACCAAACCAACCAAACCAACCAAACCAATCCAAACCAATCCAAACCAATCCAAACCAATCCAAACCAATCCAAATCAAATCCAAATCAAATCCAATCCAAACCAAACCAATCCAAACCAATCCAAACCAATCCAAACCAATCCAAACCAATCCAAACCAATCCAAACCAATCCTAACAGAACCAAACCAACCAAACCAATCCAAACCAATCCAAACCAATCCAAACCAATCCAAACCAATCCAAACCAATCCAAACCAATCCAAACCAACCAAACCAACCAAACCAATCAAACCAATCCAAACCAATCCAAACCAACGCAAACCAAACCAATCCAAACCAACCAAACGCAATCCAAACCAATCCAAACCAATCCAATCCAAACCAATCCAAACCAATCCAAACCAATCCAAACCAATCCAAACCAATCCAAACGCAATCCAAACCAACCAAACCAATCCAATCCAAACCAATCCAAACCAATCCAAACCAACCAAACCAACCAAACCAATCCAAACCAACCAAACCAATCCAAACCAATCCAAACCAACCAAACCAATCCAAACCAATCCAAACCAATGCAAACCAAACCAGCACAAACCAATCCAAATGCAACCAAACCAATCCAAACCAATCCAAACCAATCCAAACCCAATCCAAACCAACCAAACCAATCCAAACCAATCCAAACCAACCAAACCAATCCAAACCAATCCAAACCAATCCAAACCAATCCAAACCAATCCAAACCAATCCAAACCAATCCAACCCAAACCAAACCAATCCAAACCAATCCAAACCAAACCAATCCAAACCAATCCAAACCAACCAAACCAATCCAAACACAACCAAACCAATCCCAACAGAATCCAACTGATCCAAACCAATCCAAACCAATCCAAACCAATCCAAACCAATCCAAACCAATCCAAACCAATCCAAACCAATCCAAACCAATCCAAACCAATCCAAACCAATCCAAACCAATCCAAACCAATCCAAACCAATCCAAACCCATCCAAACCAATCCAAACCAATCCAAACCAACCAAACCAATCCAAACCAATCCAAACCAATCCAAATCAAACCAATCCAAACCAATCCAAACCAATCCAAACCAATCCAAACCAACCAAACCAATCCAAACCAATCCAAACCAATCCAAACCAATCCAAACCAATCCAAACCAACCAACCAACAGAATCCAAACCAATCCAAACCAACCAAACCAACCAAACCAATCCAAACCAATCCAAACCAATTCAAACCAACCACATCCAATCCAAACCAATCCAAACCAACACAAACCAATCCAAACCAACGCAAACCAAACCAATCCAAACCAATCCAAACGCAATCCAAACCAATCCAAACCAATCCAATCCAAACCAATCCAAACCAATCCAAACCAATCCAAACCAATCCAAACCAATCCAAACCAATCCAAACCAACCAAACGCAATCCAAACCAATCCAAACCAATCCAATCCAAACCAATCCAAACCAATCCAAACCAACCAAACCAATCCAAACCAATCCAAACCAATCCAAACCAATCCAAACCAATCCAAACCAATCCAAACCAATCCAAACCAATCCAAACCAATCCAAACCAACGCAAACCAAACCAACACAAACCAATCCAAACGCAATCCAAACCAATCCAAACCAATCCAAACCAATCCAAACCAATCCAAACCCAATCCAAACCAATCCAAACCAATCCAAACCAATCCAAACCAATCCAAATCTAATCCAAACCAATCCAATCCAAACCAAACCAATCCAAACCAAACCAGTCCAAACCAATCCAAACCAATCCAAACCAATCCAAACACAATCCAAACCAATCCTAACAGAACCAACCTGATCCAAACCAACCAAACCAATCCAAACCAATCCAAACCAATCCAAACCAATCCAAACCAATCCAAACCAACCAAACCAACCAAACCAATCCAAACCAATCCAAACCAATCCAAACTGAACCAAACCAACGCAAATCCCATCCAAACCAATCCAAACCAAACCAATCCAAACCAATCCAAACGCAATCCAAACCAATCCAAACCAATCCAAACCAATCTAAACCAACCAAACCAATCCAAACCAATCCAAACCAACCAAACCAACCAAACCAATCCAAACCAATCCAAACCAACCAAACCAATCCAAACCAATCCAAACCAACCAAACCAATCCAATCCAATCCAAATCCAATCCAACACCAATCCAAATCCAATCCAAATCCAATCCAAATCCAATCCAAATCCAATCCAAATCCAATTCAAATCCAATCCAAATCCAATCCAAATCCAATCCAAATCCATTCCAAATCCAATCCAAATCCAATCCAAATCCAATCCAAAACCAATTCAAACCCAATTCATATCCAATCCAAATCCAATCCAAATCCATTCCAAATCCAATCCAAATCCAATCCAAATCCAATCCAAGTCCAATCCAAATCCAATTTAAATCCAATCAATTCAATATCAATTTCAAATCAATTCTAATTCCATTCAAATCCATTTTAAATCCATATCCTATCGAAATCCAATATTAATCCAAAGTAAATCCAATCTAAATCTAAACAATTACCGAAACAAATCCAAACCCAGTCTACAAATAATTCAAATCCATATTCAATCCAAATCCAAATCCATTCCAAACCAACTCATAGCCGTTCTAAATCCAAATCCAATCCAAACTCAATCGCCACACAATTCTAATTCAACCCAAATCCCATCCATTTTCAATCAAAATTTAATTCGAATCCAATCAATTTCCTAATAAAATCAGATTCTTATACAATCCAAATCCAATCCAAATTCAAATCTTATCCGAATTCAATTTAAATCCAATTAAAGTCTGATCCAAATTCAATCCAAATTTCGATTTTCGAAATCTACCCTTGTACGATCCATTTCCAACCATATTCATTTTAAATCCTATGGAAATTTAATCCGAATCCCATCCAAACCTAATCCAAATCTAATCCGAATCCACTCCATATCCGTATTTGTACCATTAATTATTTTATTTGTCTTGTTTTATTTATAACCGCGTAATTTTTTTTATTTATCGCTCTTCTTTAGTTACTACAGCTTTTTAAATTAGTTTTTCTTCGACTTTTTGTGGATTTTCTCGTTAAGTCAATACAATGTTGTAATACATCCAAGGGCCAAAAATAACCAAAGCCAAATCGCGTAAAAAGCGACGAACCCCTCCTCCCAATTTCGTGACCAAATAGTTTCGGAATTTTCCCATTCAATCAAATAACGACAATCACCAGTAAATTTATTATTATGCATCCTGATGATAAATAGAAGTGAAATCACGAACAAGGGGAAGCACTTTTGTACAATAATAGTGCTGTCCAATGAGCAACTCGAAGTAGCTCGAAGTTGTTCCCGTCCTGCTCGTTCTTTTTTGTTAACAAATGGGCATGAGCAGGACAGGGAGAAACTTCGAGCTACTTCAAGCTCTCACTGGACAGCACTAATATGTGTCAATTCAAAGCACTTATCTCCTCGTGATCTATTCTCATGTTTTCTCAGAATAGAAACGTTCCCCGTGAGATCTTCAGCAAACCGTGTTCGGAATACAATTCAGAATAAGGGGTTTCAAACTCATTTTACCTCTACCCATTCTTGAGCATCATCGTGCATACAATTCCACGCAATAATCTACTTATACTATTGACGGATATTACGGATATTATAAATTAGGTTAATCGAACAAAAACAACCATTACAACCAGCTTTTTTCCCCAATAAAAAATCTGAGCTAAATCCCAAAATGATCTATGAATTTTAAACCAAGCCATTCCCAACTCTTTTCCCTTACAACGAATAAATGAAGCATCCGAAGAATGATAATTATTTCGTATCACGAACGTTTAATGTCTTCAGCGTTTTTTTTTCATCGCTCCTCCGCCGCGGTAAGGAATGCCGCCGTGAATCATGGGACGAACGGGACAGATGAGCAGCTGTACAAGGTTTCACATTTTGCTTCACTTCCGTTGCTGTCGTCACGATGCGTCGGTCGGTAGGTACGCAAGTCCTGGGAAGACTGTGTAGTAGGGGGTAGCTTTATTACACGCTCTTTGAAATATTATTCAGATGAGTCCTCCCCGCGAACCAGAGACAGAGTTATGTTTGTGCTTGGTAATAAACAGAAGAAATATTACGCCACAGTTCTGAAGACGTTTCGGTAATTTATCTTCAGCATAAATTTGTAGGTACGATTGTATTTTGGCATATTGTATTTTTGCGTAAGTGGTAAGTTGATTTAGTTGCAAAGTCAACTAACTGGTTAGGCGCAAACAAGAATTTTCGATTTCCACGATATCTTTTTCACGGGTATGTAAGTACTAATCAGAATAAATTATGATTTCTAATCTAACTCTTGAATTCATTAAACATAGACAAAAATTATAACATTCATACTGAAAAAAAAAATTTGTGGGGAGATATTTTTCCAGTCAAAAGCGATCCACATGCACATTCCACATTGCAGTATATCTTCTTTAGAACGCTCTACCTAGTGTGGACGTGGAATAATGGTTGGACGTATCACTCCTCCATCAGAGGAATAATCTTCTACATTAAAACTGTATAAGAATGTGTTCTTAGTCCCAGTCACGATCTGTCAAAGAAGTGTCACTCGAATTGTTTCCACGGCTTGAGCTGGTGACGGAGAACCCGGAATTCACCAGCACACAGCAGACTACTGCTGTTCGTTTGGCGGCGTTGTTACTGAATGATCTCCATCTTTCCCAGAAAGAAACAACGGAACTACAATTGACTCGAAATATACTGTGGGCCACCACTATGACACCACCAGCTGTTGAGGGGCGGGAGCTTTTCGTATAACGTTCGTTCATCCTGGTCCCAACCCCGCAGAGTGGAAACCACCGAGCAGTATCTTCTTCTCTTTGCCGGGTTCTGGGCGTGCTTGTTTGTAAGATGCCACGGATTACACGGTACTCGAGGCAAGCGAGCAGAGAAATATGGCATCCTTAATGTGTGTGGAGACAAAACTTGTCGCGTCTCCCAACAACGAACGAACGGTAACCGGGTGGAATTGATAAACGTAAACGTGACCTGTCCCAGTGCATCTTGGATGGGACCAAAGTGGCGTGTTCTTAAAATGGTGAAATGGTGTTTTAAATTGGAGTGAAATGTGTTAGACGAGATCAAATTTTAGGTCACAGGCGAATCATTTTTAGTATTATTATCTATTATTCACATGTTATCACCGGTTTTATCTTCCTATCTTTTGCTTTTTTGTTCATAGGATTAGGAAAAGGACTAACCTGAAATTGAATCCAAGATCTTTTGTTTATAAAGTACAAACGGTGGCCATAAGGCCGTCCAAACTGCGAAGAATAACATCAGTCAAAAGCTTCTCACGATATCCCGCAAGTTGATCCAATTTCCGGTTGGATTACCCTTCATCTACTCGCATTTGGCTCATCTTAATTCCAGGTACAATATGTTGAAGCCAGTCTCGCAGGGAGTACCCAAAGTTTACGAACCGCAGCAACAAACAGTTTATGTTTATTTAAACGCCATATCCATTACATCCTCCAGAGAGAAAGTATCTCGCTTATCATCGCTACCATCGGCGGTCCCTAGAATCAAACACTCCGACGGGTACCGCAGTCACGATGTAGTGAACAACATCGAAACAAGGGTTGTGCGATATGTCTCAAATGATGAGTTTGTTTCTGATCATTCCTCGTGTGGGCTTTCGAAATAGCACTGCTCTTTTTTGTAAGAATGTTTCACGAAGTACCTAATACGGTTTAAGACGATTATTCCTGAAAATTAAAAAAAAAAAACGGTGTTAGTAAAGAAGCCGTTCCCCAAATCCTGAGCCCCATCCAGGGAAGTCTAGAAAATTTCCAATCGGAAAATTTCTCAGACCGGACCAGGAGTCGAACCCAGCCACCTCAAGCATTCTTTTGCTTTATAGTGTAACGGCCATTCGGTCCGTTACAGTTTTGTAAATATTTTGTATAATTGAATTAATGTAATTATAGAAAGTAGTTTAATTAATATTTTCCTGTAAATAGTATAAAGCTATGAAATAATTCCATTCCAGTACACCGCGTTTCAAAAGCTCTTTTATTCTCTCACGCTCGCAGAACGCGCAGAACGTTCTAGATCAACGTGCCTACCATGTGGCGAGCGCGTGTGATTACGTCACGGGTCGGGTAGTGACCATCCACCTGGGGAAAATCCCAACAAAGCCTCTTTGATAATTTTCCGGGAAAGATCGGTAGACAGAATAGGCTGCAATCCGAATGGATTAATTGCTTCCTGCACTTCGATCGTTAGGAGGGGAAATGCGATCTAGGGACTTCGTGAGGTCAAAACCGAAGGCTAAGAATTAGGACAATCTTACATTTAATCTGAGGATTCTTGACTGTGACTCGTTCACTTTGATCTGGATTGTGGAAGAGGCAGGAGTTGTCCGATTTAGTTTCGCGTCGTGAGGTGATTTGTAAGGTAGAGCAATAGTGACATGGAGGCCCTTGAACTTACTAATTCAAGTTAAAACTTCTCTCTCATAGCTAATAAGTCGATCGAACTATCGTGCGATCAATCAAACGTGCTAGCAGTAGGTAGTGTGCGAGTGTGGAGCGTAAAACAGGTAAATCACGTGCTATATAATGTGCTTCTTAGTGTGATGGTAATAGCGTGGGAAACACGTTTCTTTCCCAGAGTTGTGGCAAGTGTGCCGGAGACCCGTCACCTCACAGGTTTTAGCCAGCGACTACTCCTGACCCCACCTTGCAGCTTCAAAGTTTCCCGGCGGTCCACTTTGCCGGAAGGGGCCGCGATCGACATTTTCGCGCCCAGGCAGGGCGAAGGCAAAGCAAGTCAGCAGCAACAGCAACCGTTTTCCCGCTGTCGGGGACAACCGAGAGCGCAGCAGCAGCAGCAAAGCAAAGTCCACATCTCGTTGGCGAGGCGCCGTCGGCGCATGAAGACTATCGTAGCGTAGAAGGAGGAACCGCAACAGAGCGCGAGTTAACACATAGCGACGAACGACATTAAACTCTACAAGCAGCATCAGCACTTCTCAAGTGGGTCACGAACGCCGGGACAACGAACGCCGATAAAAACAATCACAACATTGTCGAGGGCACCGATCGATCTATGCTGAGTGGGCTCAACCGCCGCGGGACCGTCATCGCTGAAATTACATTTTGAGTTTTGAACCTTGAATAAAGTCTGTTCTGTTTTTACCATCGACCGACTCGGATCATTCTTTTAAAAGAACCTCCCCGGTAAAAAGTTAACTGGCGCCCGAATAGGGACCTTGCCAAAAGTGGGAATTGTATAAGTTACAAGTGGTGAAAATCGTTAATTGTTAACAAGTGGAAAAATCCTAAGTGGATATCACAAAATCCGAAAGTGGTTCAAGGAGCCAGTTCACCTGTTACAATCCGGTTCAACGAGCCCCATCACGACAACGAAAGCGAGAGCCAGGACACCGAAGCTGAGAAGCTCGATCGCTACTAGGACCCTGAGTAGCAGCACTGCAGCGGCAAAAAGGAATCACCCTGAAGTAGCTGCCTGGTTTTCCCCACCGAGCGAGGCCGCCCTAAGTTACAACCCAAAAAGTCCAGGAATTTCATCATGGTACTGGCATTAATGTAAGTATTTTTATCATTATTATCTAAAAGTGTAAGTGACAAACCAATTGAAACCAAGAAAAAAACATTTTTCTTCATCGTCATTACCCGTAAGTTAATATCTTTATCCGATCAATTTTGACAAAATTTCTTTCTACTGGGAGGAAACAAAACAGTGCGACGGTCGAAAACAGTGCGACGGTTTTGATTTTTTTACCTTTGCTTTCATATGAGCAAGAAAATCCAAGTAGAAGCATAAAAGTGTTACTGTGACGAGTAGATTTTATTTCACTCTTCCTAATTGCTAGCCTCACTAATTGATTAACCATCAGTGAATACAGCTAATTTGCTTTTCAAAATATAATTGATTAAAGATCATACAGAATTCCTTCAAAAAACCTAGGTGGACATTTACTTCAGAAACATAATGGCCACCAACAACGTAGTAAATAATAACATGACTGCAGACGACTTTATCGCTATTGGTAGAGTCCCTGAATTTGTACGGTCAGTCAACTCATTCAGCGGTAATCCTACTGAATTAGTGGACTGGTTGGCCGATGTAGATTCCATTTTTCGCACTTATAATGCCAGGAACGCTACAGCTGATCAAATCAATCTCCTTCAGAGAGTGATACGGCGAAAATTACAGGCGAAGCAGCCGACATCCTAAACGCAAATAATATTACGTGTGATTGGGATGAAATTAAAACGACACTTGTTCTCTATTATAGAGACAAACGTGACGTAAAACTCTAGATTTTGAAATGACTACAATTAAAAACTTCCCAACGAAAACATCAGTACTTATTATAGCAGAGTAAATGATGTTTTGACCCACATAATTGCTCAAATTCATACTGATGATAAATTGAAACTTAATGCAGCAGTACACATAACATACTTTCGGGACAAAGCTCTCGACGCTTTTATTAGAGGATTGGAAAATCCTTTGAATATTTTATTAAAAAGTACAAATCCGACATCGCTCGGACAAGCATACCAATTTTGCATGGACTATTATAATATGAACTTTAGGTCTGCACCTTTCAGAAACGAGTTGGGCAACCAACCAACACCTAAACCTAATGAGCCACCAAAGATAAATATTTCCAACGCCCGATCAGGTTTACCACCTCCGCTCCCGCCAAAGTATTTCTTCAAACCAAACCAGCCTCAACCAAATCGTTTCAGATTCATGCCACCGCCGCAAAGAACATTTACTTTCGCCCCACCGCAAAGACCATTTCCTTTTTCTTCACAGCAAAGAACATACCCTTGTGCTCCGCCACAAAGAACATTTCCCCCACCGGAACCAATGGAAGTCGATCAAAGCCTACGATCGCGAAATTTAAATTATGGAAATCGCCCTCCAATGAACATGAAACGTCCTCACCCTCCTTCCCAACAACATACAAATTTCAAAAGACAAGCATATCCACTTGAGGATACATACCAAACGTTTGAAGAACAGTATGACTACTACGATTACGACCCATACTATAATTATGACACTGGATACGACTCATATTACAACGAAGAAACACAGCAAGAAACAGAAACCCAAAACATACTCGACGCCAACGTTCCGTTAAGTGACGAAAATAGTGCTGTTCAAAATGATAGTAACCTTGCATCTACCAATTTTTAGAATGGACCCCAGAGTGGTAAGTATGCCATATATAATGCTGAAAACCACTATCGGAAATTTTCCTTTTTAATTGATACAGGCGCTAATATTAATATTATTAGTCCCAAATTAGCTTACACTTTCAAAATGCGAAACCATATAAACTACATGCAAGAAATATTTCTAGTGCAAATGGCAACTTCAATACTTCTTCAGCAATTAATATTAATTTTTTCACCAAAATTGACCATACGGCACAATTCATACCTCACAATTTTCATAACTTTTTCGAAGGAATCATCGGAACCGGCATACTAAATACATTAGGTGCAATTGTTGACTTGGCAAACCAAAATTTAACATTACAATTAGGTGAACAAAAACTGACCATACCCCTCCTGTCCTACATTCCCCAACGACAAGCATCGAATAGCTTAACTGTGACGACACCCGACACCTTTTACGGCGACAAAATTGAACTCGAACGTACAGACTGCAACGCGGATATACAAAGCAATAATGCATTAGACCCATCTTCATTCAGAACAGCTCATCTTTCAGAGAACCAAAACAAAGCATTGCTAAATGTACTCCAAAAGCATGACTACGCTTTTCATAAGCCTGATAATAAACTTACATGCAGCACGGTAGTTGAATGCTCTATCAACACCATCGACGATATCGCGGTTCACCAAAAGGTGTATCCATATCCAGCAGCGTATGTTGACGAAGTCAATATACAAATAAATAAACTTTTAAATGATGGGATCATTCGTCCCTCACGCTCTTCTTGGACGTCACCCGTTTGGATTGTTCCAAAGAAAACGGATGCATCGGGGATAAAAAAATTTCGTATGGTAATCGATTATCGTAAGTTAAACGAAAAACCATATCAGACCGTTATCCCATGCCGGAAATTAATTATGTATTGGACCAATTGAAAGGCCAAAAATTTTTTACAACTCTTGATTTGGCATCTGGTTTCCACCAGATCAGAATGAAAGAGAGCGACATCGAAAAACAGCGTTTTCAATCAACAATGGCAAATATGAATTCACAAGAATGCCATTTGGATTAAAAATGCGCCGGCTATTTTTCAACGAGCCATTGATGATGTGCTCCGTAAACACATTGGAAAAATCTGCTACGTATACATGGATGATGTAATTGTATTTGGCAGAAATTTTGAAGAAGCCTTGACAAACCTTGAAACTATTGTCAAAGCATTGAACGATGCAAATCTAAAAATTCAGCTAGATAAGTCTGAATTTTTGCATCAAGAAATCGAATTTTTGGGATATGTGATTGGATCCACAGGAATCAAGGCCAATCCCCAAAAATCGAAGTAATTCGAAGATACCCAATTCCTAATTCGATAAAGGAATTGAGATCTTTCCTTGGCATGATGAGTTACTACAGAAGATTCGTAAAGGATTTTGCAAAATTGCTAAACCCCTCACGAACCTTCTAAGGGGAGAGAAGAACATGAGTTCAACAAAAAATCAAACTCGACGAAGCTGAGACAAAATGCTTCGAAAAATGAAATCAATACTATCATCTTCTGATGTGTTGGCATATCCAGACCATTCAAAGCCCTATATATTGACCACAGATGCATCAGACTTTGCGATAGGCGCTGTACTTTCACAAGGTGAATTGGGAAAGACAGACCGATCCATTTCGCGTCACGGTCTTTAACAAGAGCAGAAGAAAACATTCTGTTCCTGAGAAAGAAATGTTGGCCATATTTTGGGCTCTTAAAGTATTCCGAAACTATTTATACGGAGCCAAATTTAAAATTTTTACAGATCATCAGCCTTTGACATTTGCATTATCACCTAAAAATACAAACACCAAATTAAAAAATATGAAATCTTATCTTGAGGAACACGATTACGAGATTGCCTATAAACCAGGTAAATCGAATGTCGTTGCGGATGCTCTTAGTCGCATCGCATGCTCTATGACTTGTACCCAACATTCAGCTGACGATAGTGATGATATGTTCATCATATCTACGGAAGCACCCATTAACGCCTTTAAACACCAGGTAATAATAAAAGAGGTCCAGACAAAATAGAAACTACTCATCCTTTCCCTAACTATACACGAATTTTAATTCATATAAACGATATTAATGAAAACTCTATATTTCAGGTTCTGAAAGAATACGTTGATCCGACCAAGTTAAACGGATTATTAACTGAGGAAAAATCATGGGTCAAATACAAGAAGTGTATAAAAAACACTTTACTCAAGAAAACATGTTAAAATCCGTTTTTCTCAAATATTCCTCATCGACGTACCGGAAGAAGATGTTCAATGGAGAATTATTGAAAAAGAGCACTATAGAGCACACCGCGGTTTAGAGGAAAACAAAGCCCAAATCCTCAGGAAATATTATTTTCCACAATTGAATAGTAAGCTTCGAGAATTCACGAAGAACTGTCAATTGTGTCAAGAAAATAAATATGACCGTAATCCTATTCATTATCCACTTCAAAGAACCCCTATCCCGAATACACCTTTCCAAATTGTACACATTGACATAATGTTTTTAGAAAAATTAATGTTCCTAACGTGCGTCGATAAATTTTCCAAGTTCGCTCAAGTCCAGCTAGTAGAATCAAGAGCAACCGTTGACATAATGCCTGCTGTAAAAGAAGTTCTCACAAAATTTAAATTACCGGAAATTGTCGTAATGGACAATGAAAAATCGTTTATTTCTGGCGAATTAACAAATTTCTTTAATGAAAACAAAATCGCTTCTTATATAGCAGCAACTGGACGAAGTGAGATGAATGGAGTAGTCGAAAGATTTCACTCCACTTTACAAGAAATTTACCGAATCACGAAGGCAGAAAATCCACGAAAAAAACCAAAACAGCTTGTCGAAATGTCTTTGATTAAGTACAATTCCACTATCCACTCTTGTACTAAATTCACACCCTTTGAAATCATTATTCCAAGCTCCCAAAGTTCCAAAGTTATCGAAAACGTTTACCAAAATCTGCAGAAAAAACAAAATCGAGACCTAGAATACCATAACAAAAAGCTGACTCCAAAACACATAAACGAAAACCAGGAAGCCTTTGAAAAGACAAGAAGACGGATAAAAACCGTCCCACGTTATAAAAAATAAAAATCAAAATGTTCACAATAGCACTATAACAACTTCTGATAACAGACGAGTCCACAAAATGACCTAAAAATTCGATACACTTAATTTCGTTTTAGATTTTTACTGTTACAACTCTTTGGAGGCGGTACTCAACAGACGATCGCCATACATAAAACGGACAAATTACCTCTTTTCCTATATGATAAAGGCCCTGGACGTATTCAAATAAGTTCTCATTACTACATCCACCACTTTAATTTGGAGTCATTCAAAATTCACATACAAGATTTAAAATTAAAATTCAAACAAATAGAAGAAAATCAGTTTACTAGTCTCATATTAGATGAATTTAACGAGTTAGATACCAACTTAAAAAATTTGTTACCAATCAGAAGAAGAAAAAGATGGAATCAGTTAGGAACAGTATGGAAGTATATCGCAGGAAGCCCTGATGCTACAGATCTTAAAATTATCAATAGTTCGATTAATGGCCTTGTTAGCAACAATAATGAACAGATTAGAATAAATAGGAAATTTCATTGCAAATGAAGGAAATAGTGTATAAAACAAAAGAATCCATTGACTTGCTTAACTCAAAATCATCTGAACTATATTCTGTAAACATATTTTTGAATCTTAAATTCCTGAATGATAAACTAGATCACATTATTCAAACAATTGCTTTAGCCAAAGTAGGGATACTTAATGAAAAGGTATTGAGTCAGACAGAAGTCGAATTACTTGTTAAAGATTTAAGCAAAGAAAACTTGACTGTTTGGAACACCGCCGAAGCACTTACCTACGTCACCACATCAATAGTCACCAACGAACTCGACATCGCCCTTTTACTTAAATTGCCCAAACTAGACCCGAGAGTTTTTAGAAAAATCTTCGTTCTACCAACTTGGTTTAATCGTCAACAAATCCATATTTCCAACCACAATTATCTACACCATGGAACTCAATACTACATCGTAAACAGCCTACAGCCAAAGATCTTTGACGCTAAGGACGCTACACTAGATTCTACAGCCTGTGTGTCCAACTTGTTAGATGGGAAACCAGCCAAATGCGATTATCTAGCCAACCCGACGGAAGAAATCGTAGCAATCGACAACCAACATCTTATCACCAATGTGTTAGGAAATTTTACCCTACACACCAACTGTGGTTTGTCTGAAAGGAACCTGTCTGGAACTTATCTGATTTCGTTCAACAACTGTGAGGTAACGATCAACAATCAAACATTTTCGAACTACAACCAGAATATAACAGGTAAACCGATCCATGTACCGATGTATGGCATTCCCATCGAAAAACAACGTATTGTTGTTAATTTGAGCCTACATCACCTGCACAACCTGCATCTAGAAGCTAGGAAGGAGATGGAGCAAATCCGTTTGAACACTACAAGTATTCAATGGCCACATTGGACAATCTTTGGGGGATTATCATTCTCTCCCGTCATCATATGTGCTGTTCTCTTTTGTATATCTTTCGTAACAGAAAACCAGAGGTGGAAATTCAAATGAACCAACAGAAGACGACGCCGGAGGAAACAAGGACATTTCAAATTTTGCCGCTGAGTGAAATTGTTCGTACGGAGCCTCACACTGAAGGGGACAAGTTAACACATAGCGACGAACGACATTAAACTCTACAAGCAGCATCAGCACTTCTCAAGTGGGTCACGAACGCCGGGACAACGAACGCCGATAAAAACAATCACAACATTGTCGAGGGCACCGATCGATCTATGCTGAGTGGGCTCAACCGCCGCGGGACCGTCATCGCTGAAATTACATTTTGAGTTTTGAACCTTGAATAAAGTCTGTTCTGTTTTTACCATCGACTGACTCGGATCATTCTTTTAAAAGAACCTCCCCGGTAAAAAAGTTAACTCGCGCACCGCGAACGCGGTGTAAGAGACCGGCATCGTGTTAGATGAGCCGTAGGTAAGCGTCACCTTCTCCACCATCCCGTAAGCACATGGCAAGCGTCGCCATCTCCGTCCGTGGAGCACGTGCGTAGGCGTCGTCCGCTCAACAGGCCGCCTACGGCACCGCACCGTTCTTCGACCGGTCAACAGCATCGTCCAGCAAGCGACCGATAGCAGCGTCCCCGTCGTCGAGAACAACGCCGACAAAAGTGATGGTCCGTAAGTAAACGCATGCGAAAGTAATGTCGTTTTCGTTTATTCGCACCGCTTGCACCGGTGTAGGCAAACTTGCACTGGAATCGTTCGTTTTTAAAAACGGTGCAGTTCCGTTCTTGCACCTTTTTGCCACCGGTGCAGAAAAATCTACACCCTACCCGAAGCGAGTGTAGCGGGTAGGCACCGCGTGGTACCAATACTTATGCGATGCGGAGCTGTCATAAGTTTCCTACTGCATTTCTTATTAGGTTCTTCGGGTGGCTTTGTTTTTATTTTATTATCTGCTGATATCTATTCCTCATTGATATTATATTTAATAATGTGTATCGATGTTCTTGAAGTAGAATCAAAAGCTGCAAAGAATCTTTATCCAAAGAAGTTTCTATAAATGTACAATTTGTTATAATATTAATGAATAAATTATTCTAATGTGTGATTTTTCAATTACAATAAATAAATATATCAAAATCAACAAAAGAGAGAGAGAAATAAAGACAGGGTCACCGTCTAAGACAGGGTCACCGTCTTCGACCATAGGTCGCACAGACTGAACAATTAACATCTAGCATGAGACAACGGACAGGACATTTACACAACACCCAGTGGACCAGTGGAGAACTTTTCGCTTTACGAAAAGTTTTCTCCTTACCGGGGTGGGAATCGAACCCACACTCCACAGCACATGCGTCTAGACGATTGACGTCGCTAACCGCACGGCCACGAAGCCCACCAAATCTTTCTATATTTAATTTAATCTAACAAATTTATATAGTTATAAAACTATTCATTATTTATATTTATATATTTTCTATTCATAATGTAGTAAATCGAATAGTCAGATAGAGCAAACTTGTTCATTTTCCTCAACATTATATTTCAACTTATTTCAAACGAATATTGACATGATGTAACAGGGTTTGACTGTGAAATTCGGGAATTGATCTCAAATTAATAGTCGATTTAAATAACTATTTTTAAATCGAGAAATAATTTAAATTTACACATATGCGGTTCTGGGTTTTAGCGTCAATCAGTTTTACGCACCATATCCGGTTATCTTCTGATTTAGCTTTTATCATTACTTTTTCATAGCAATGATATAAATAGTGTTTTTGTCTTTATTTTAAAACTTGATTTTTTGTACTATGAATATATATAAATGAACTGTATAATATGTTCAATTCATATGAAATTATTAAAGTAAAGGAAAAAATGTCAAGTTTCCAAAGACCAGCTTTATAGTAAATCCGTAACGTAACGTATTAGATTTTTTTTAAATCAATCACGTAGAGATGTGAAAATTTATGTTGAAGTCCATAAACTCGTATTGCATTATTTTCTGGTAAAACTCAAAATCTATTGATCATTTTGATACCGCTATTGGGGGTGACAAAGAATCAATTGGGGTTGAAAATAGGTCACTGTCAACAACTTAAAATGTTTTTAGTAGCAAGAAAACTAATTAACCATAAGAGTCGTTTTCCAACGATTTTGTTATCGAGCTCTTGGCTGCCAGTAACAGCGATGACTCATTCTTAACTCATCGTCACCCCCGATGGCGGTATTTGAATCGATCTTCGTTTTTCATAGTTTTCAAATACATATAAACGGCTAGATTTCATGAATTTCTAACATTCAAAATTTATCAAATTCTACAAGGGCCCTTTGTTTTTTTGAAGAATTTTCAACATTTAAATATGTTTCAAACAATAAACAAAACGGATAAGAAATTATTTTATACGTTTTCAATTTGCAAAATTAAATTACAAAATTTGTGTAATATTTTTTGCAATATAAAGTAGATATTTATAAAAACATTAAAAACAAGACAAAAATATTACATAATCATATTACATCCTTACAAATATTACATCCTTACATAAATCTCAATAATATTTACTCGCTATATGATATTTGATAGATTTGATTGACGACACCACCAACACCATCGAAAACATGTGTTGGCAGTCAAAAAGTTGCACCCAAACCGTTCGTATTTGCGGTGGCAAATGTTGCACCGCCGGTGTACACCGTTCGGAATAAACGAAAACGACATAAATTTCCCAAGCTTGGTGAAGAATCGTTTGGTTTTGCCTGCTCCCAATTTTGGTTGGTGATGCGTGGCGGTGAGAGGCTATTTTTCTATTAGCCGATCCCTGAAAGTGAATGCCCACACCGCACAAAAGCACGTGATAGGAGATAATTAGATTACGAAAGAATAGAAGCGAACAGAAGAAGTAGGTATATGAGAAGTGAGAGAGAGTTTTATTGAATTATAGAATGTAGGCCTACGAAAACCCTAAATCGATGTGTATGAATTAAACTGCGAATAGGTATATTGTTTGATGAGCTGGAATAAAATGTTAAAAGGTACCACAGACAATCCGACTTGTTTAGTTCACAGAAACGAGAAGAGGTAATGTAGAGGAGGTTTTCATGTCACTCGGTATCGTTTTCAGTAGTTTTTCTTTGGGATTATTTTACTGGGGAGGTTGGCCCTGAATCCAACCAACGGACACTCTCCATTTTTCCAGATCTGATCGGGGTGAGCTGTTTATAGCCAACCGATGATGATAACGACTGTAAGCGAATATTCTGCCTTCAACTAGATTGTTTTTGCTCTTCTTAATGATCGAGCGTGTTTCGAAGGGGGAGTAATTTTCTTTGGAATCCCTATAGCCTGTCGATCTTCGCGCTTTCCTTCCATTATTGGAAAACAATAACCCTTTCCCCTGAAAGGTCTTAGGCCGGGCAACCCTAAAACAGGTGGATGGTCTCCATTAGGAGTGGCGCTTAAACCATCCGCTAATCCTTTCGGAAGGCGCGGACGGATCGTACGGTTATAATAGCCTCGCTTGTTCCCGCACGGCTAAGGAAGACCTCTCAGAATAGAAGTAGTGTTCAAAATTTTTATTTTCCCTTTACAAACCCTAAATAAAACCTGACAGACGGGCCCCTTTAATTAATCTTTTTGCTTTGTTACGGACCGACAGATTTTTAATATTGTATGTAAATGTATCATTTTAAAGAAGGCATTACCCCTACCTTTGCCTTATACCGGGGTGACGCGTCTCTTCAAAGAAGGCATTATCTACTCTTTTCGCCTTATACCGGGCAGACGCATCTATTCATAGAAGGCATTATCTTTTCCTCTTTGCTTTGTACCTGGCAGACGCGTTCTTTTAAAGAATATATTATCTACACCTTTCGCCTTATACAGGCCAACGCTTTTATTTAGAGAAGGCATTACTCCTTCCTTCATCTTATACCGGGCAGACGCGTTCTTTGAGAAAAAAAACATGACCTTTATGTGGTGAGTTATTTTTGGATTGACAACCTTATTTATTCTGCAGAGCGATTTGTATGTTTTGACCTTCCTAAAGATTTTTTATTGGTCACGCAAAATTTGAACAACTGTTCTTAACAATGATCAAATGCTTTCATTTTTTCACAGCACAAAGCCATAAATATGCTTAATGATCTGTACTGATGGAAATGTCAACATTCTATCAAAGTTTTAGGATATTTGGAATTGAAATCAAGGATGTTAACGATCATTCAGTAATTTGCGTTCGATCATTTAGTAGTTTGTCAATAACACATTCCACAAGCTGAATTTCAAATCATGTTGTATGGTGGACTTCTAGTGCGAAGGTTTTTCTACAACTATGCGCAATGGTTCGTTGTTTAAATTCCACTAGTAACGGAGTTAGAGCGCTAGTTGCAGTAACTTAAACTAAATGATTTGAATTTTGTTATCATTTAGCACTAGAAGTCCACCATACAACATATTTGAAATTCAGCTTCTGGAATGTGTTATTGACAAGCTACTAAATGATCGAACGCAAATTACTGAATGATCGTTAACATCCTTGATTGAAATTATTGCCTCAATATGGGGACATTTGATCCCCCATTAGTCACCCAAACAAAAATTTGGTGAAATAATTCAAAAAAATATAAATCTGTTCACAGGCCTCAATTTTTGACGTAAACTACGTCTAAGGGGAAGACTCAGATACAGGGTGTAAAACCGAAATTTCCAAATTTGAGACTGTCACGAAATTAGGATAGATTTCAAGCACTAATAGCGTCTTTATCTTTCGATGGATTTTCGACATTTGCTTATCAATCGATTCAGAAACTCTCCAGCAATTTGCCAATTCTATTGATACTATTGATAATCAACGTTAAACTATTGAAAATGTTGTTTCTTTCCAAACCGGGTGAAAAATTCAATTCCGTTCATAAATCCCCAACACGGACATCAGATTGCAGTACGGTACGGGCCTTTTGATCCACTGCTTCGTTTTCCCTGTGTATAAAAAGCCCCGTGTTTCGCGTGCGCACGTCATTTTCATTCTGGATGTCACGGCGAGTGGACCAGCAGCAGCAGCAGCACATCATTTTCATCCGTGTCCCATCTTCGGCGGATCTGGCAATCGACGGCGTTCGTTGAGCCGAATCATCGGATGGCGGTCGCGCAGCCCAGTGGCTGCTGATAAGGCACATAAGTGGCAATTAATCGGTTCTTTTCAGGACCATCATTATATTTGGGAGGAAGGTTAAGTTGAAATAATTTTTCAAAAGTGCAACCGTTAGGAACTGGAAAATTCTTCGGTGAAATTTTCTAGCGTAATTCGGAGTTGTATGATTTTAGTAATTGAGAATGTTGATATTAGACGAACTTTCTTCATAGAACAAAGCATAATTGTTTGGGATCGGTAGCGGAATCATAGCATTAGTGCCGGTCCGAGCATAGGCTGTCATCGGAAGATTGCAACAGCAAAATGGCGTTTGCAACGATTTGGATGTTGTCGGCGCAACATGAAATTTTCCCGCGAGACTAATTTTGTATTTTTCCTGTCGATTGAAAAAGAAATCGGTTCCGAGATGAACTTTATTCAAAGCGCAACGCTAACGTCGGTAGTTGAATCCCAAGCAAGTATCGGAAGGAGACCATGCAAACAATTGATTCGCATTATGACTGAAAAAAGTTGTATGGCGTCAGTATTGATGTTTGCTACAGGTTTTTTGACGTAAACTTCGTCTAAGTGGAAGACTCAGATACATGGTTTAAAACGGAAATTTCCAAACTCGAGACTGTCACAAAAATTAGGATAGATTTCAAACGCTAATAGCGTCTTTATCTTATTTTCGACATTTGCTTATCAATCGATTCGGAAATCCTCCAGCAATTTGCCAATTCTATTGATACTATTGATTATCATTAATGCTTAATTTTCTTCTACAACAAATATGATTTTGAAAAAGTATCACCAGCGCGTGCTTACTCGCAATCTACATGCTGATACATTTACAGTTACATCAAACAACTGAAAACCGAAATACGCCACTCCAAAATAACGAGGTGACAATGTTAGAAAGAGACAAAAGATAGGAAAAATAACACGGTGTGTAGTGCCTCCCCGAGTCACCTTAAGAGCCACTTTCATTGAAGGTAGCCGATTGTTAGTACTTCATATCAAATATCATATCATATCATAGCATATCAAAGAATAATGTGGCCAAATTTCATAAAATTTGGTCAACAAAAACCCCCCTGACAATAATAGAACAAACCCTGCCAAAGCCGTCATTCCTCCTACATCATACAAGAAAATTTAAACTGAGCACTGCTACTGTTAATGACGACGACCACGCGACCCACACCATCGCCGGGAATAAAATTTCCGGTAGGAGCTCCGCCGATGCCGAAGGTGGTACCACGGTCTGCTCTCCGCGACATCTCGAACGAAATGGCTCGCGCGCGCGGAAGAGCTGCTTTCTTGTAATCAATTAAGTTGAACCTGTAGCCACGCCCCTTTGGGGTATGTGACGGTTACACAATATTTGCAGCCATACCGGCAACAAAGAGGCGGGACTAATGAGTCATCTTTATTGATTATAAGAAAACTGCTCTCCCGCGCGCGCGTTGCATTTCAGCACCTAAAAACTCATGGATGAGTTGAATCATCATATGTTTTCTGTATGTATGTAGAATCACTGTATGTATGTAGAATCACGAGCGCGCGTCAAACGGAGAAGCTGCAAAAATGTTTTCGCATGAATGACTATCTACCAAAATTATAAGTCTTTCTCTGAATCGTGCTCTCGTGTAGATATGTCGTAAAATCCCGATTAATCGATTAGTTACTAATCGATTACTCTTGATTCTAGTCGATTATTGAATCGATTAATCATTGTATAGTAATCGATTCAAAATTAATCGATTATCACAACGATGAATCGATTAATCGAAATAATCAATTAATTTTCGACATCCTTATGATGTCGTAAAATTCTGATTAATCGATCAGTAACTAATCGATTACTCACGATTCATCTCGATTATTGAATCGATTAATCGTTGGGTAATAATCGATTCAAAATTAATCGATTATCACAACGATGAATCGATTAATCGAAGTAATCGATTAATTTGCGATATCTCTACTCTCGTGATTCTATTACCGACGGAAAACAATCTGCCATCACCAAGCAATTAAGTTTTACTTTGATCAAAATTCATCTCGCCTCAAGTTGTGACATAAAAGCTATTTTCATTGATGGTAGCCAATTGTTAGTAGGGGAAATTACGGCTTTGGCAGGTTTTGTTCTATTATTGTCAGTGGGTTTTCTGTTACTAATTATACTCAAATTTGGCCAAAACATTCTTTGCGTATCAAAAAATATTGTGGCCAAATTTCATGAAATTTGGCCAACAAAAACCCTCTGACAATAGAACAAAACCTGCCAAAGCCGTCATTCCCCCTACTTCATACAAGAAAATTTAAACTGAGCGCTGCTAATGTTAATGACGACGACCGCGCAACCCACACCATCGCCGGGAATATAATTTCCGGTAGGTGCTCCGCCGATGCCAAAGGTGGTACCACGGTTTGCTCTTCGCGCCATCTCAAACGAAATGGCTCGCGCGCGCGAAAGAGCTGCTTTCTTGTAATCAATAAAGTTGAACCTGTAGCCACGCCCCTTTGGGGGGTTTGTGACGGTTACACAATATTTCCATTCATACCGGACAACAAAGAGGCGGGACTAATGAGCCATCTTTATTGATTATAAGAAAACTGCTCTCCGGCGCGCGCGAGGCATTTCATTTGAAATGTCGTGGAGAGCGGTTCCATCATCGGCAGAGTTGCCGAGCGAATTCCAGCTCGTGTCGTGGATCATGTGGTCGTCGTCGACATATTTGGAATTAATCGGTTCTTCTCAGGGCCACCATTCTACACAAAGGAAGATTGAGGCGAGGCGAATTTTATTCAAAGTGAAAATTAACCGCTTGGCGACGCCATAAAGTTGCCTGCCGTCCGTAGCAGAATCACGAGCGCACATCGGAGGGAGATGGCTTCAGTGGCAGTGAAATTCTTTCAAGATTCTTATTCGGTTTTGTTATTTCAGCAGCATCGTAGGTGCTGCAAATATGTATTCGTATGGATGGCGTCAGTTGTTGCCAAGTGAAATTTTCTCTCAAGATTATGATTTTTCAGAATCACCATTTTACACAAAATAATTAATTTGCCAGCATTTTGACGTAAACTACGTCTAAGGGGAAGCCTCGGATACAGGGTGCCAAATGAAAATTTCCAAATTGGGAGCTGTCACGAAATCATGTAAGATTTCAAAAGTTAATAGCGACTATATCTTTCGATACATTTTCGAGATTTTATTATCAATAGTTTCGGAAACTTTCCACCAATTCGTTAATTGTTTTAAAACTATTGATTATCAACGTTAAATTATTGAAAATCTTAGTTCTTTCACGTCTGGTAAAAGATTCAGAACTAACCAACTCCGTTCATGCATCCCCAACACGGACATCAGATTGCTGTAACGCACGCACCTTTTGGCTCACCGCTTCATTTTTCCTGTGCATAGTCATGTCCTGTCGTCGACGTGTCTTGTCTACCCGTCGACGGGTAGTTGTTGCAGAAAATTATTCACAAAGATGATGTATGTAGCAAATAAGCGGAAAATCATTAAGTGGCTGTCGTCGGTGACAACAGAATTGTGTAAATGCAATTTTCTCCTCATTTTAACTCGCTGTCGACAAACCTGTTCTACTAAAAAATTTAAACAAATTCTATTGAACGCTGCCGATGCTGATGACAACCGCACGATGATTTCAAGCAAAACCGCAAACGCGCGCGTGAGAGCAGCTTTTTGAACTGACTTGAGACGATGGCTGCGCCGGTAGCGGTCCCACTAACATCTGTATGGTCGTCGGTGGTGATTGAGAAAAATGTTTGTTCTGAAAACAGTTTAAAATAATTTTTGGTTGAAATTCGCTATTGTGTCATGTATTCAACCTAATGTTCATATGATATTACGATTCTCATTGCACTAAGAGGTTTTACGTAGTTTACGTCGAGCGGTCGTGTCTTGTACACAACCCTTCTGATTTTTTTTGTAGATTTGACAGATTTGATGAAGGATTGGCAGGAAAAAATATTTATTGCGTAGATATCATAGAAAGGGGATCAAGTCTTCCCAAATGTTAAATTGCATGTTCTGTCGAATACAATACAATACAATAAAATCGTTCATGTTTACTCACAGCAATTCGAATATTACGCGTATTTTGAAAGAAAAATATTTAGAAAATTCGAGGGCACCTTTCTAATTTTGTCAAAGCAAGTTTTTGGAGAGGGATAAATTTCCCACGAATATTTTAAAAGCTGATTTTTGACAGCACACCAAAAAATCGATTGTGTATCAATAAAAACAATAATTTATGGACTGTCATACATCAGTATGTTGGGAAGTGATGAACTTTGTCAAACTTAAAAATCACTCTAATAAAGCCAAAAAAAAAAACGTCGGTATGTTCAATACTATATTTCTTAGAGAGTCTATGTGGAAATCGCGTATGTGTATCTATTTTTGGCTGTGATACATCGGAAATCAGAAAAGGGGATCAAGTCTCCCCAGTCTCCTCTATCCTAGACCGGGCCAGAAGTTGAACACAACCACCTTCAGCATAGTCTTGCTTGGCAGCCACGCATATTCCCGCACGGCCAAGAAAGGCCTCCCAGCATATGTAGAAGTAGTTTTCAAAATTTCGATTGCCCCTTACAGATCCTTTATTATATCTGAAAGACGCGTCAGATATAATTAAGAGATTATATCCTCTCTTTACTTTGTTACAGATAGACGTTATTATGAATAATACTTTATATCTCCCTTTCGTCTTATAGCGAGAACCCGTATTCATTTATATATGGCATTAAACAATATTACGAATATTGCAATGGTTCTGCTAGAGATAAAAATATTATTGATTTAAGAAATAAATTAAACTTGTATTGTGCGAGATTGATTCTCTCTGTCTCAGTTTCTTGTCTATTTCAACCTTTTATCCCTTTCGACCTTTTGTTCTTTTCGACGTTTTGTCTCTTTCGACCTTTTGTCACGTTCAACGTTTTGTCATTTCGACCTTTTGTCCCTTTCGACCTTTT
Source organism: Armigeres subalbatus (assembly GCF_024139115.2). Taxonomy (NCBI): domain Eukaryota; kingdom Metazoa; phylum Arthropoda; class Insecta; order Diptera; family Culicidae; genus Armigeres; species Armigeres subalbatus. Next base: position 153,177,935 of record NC_085140.1, on the reverse strand, counting down.
GTTCTTTTCGACCTTTTGTCTCTTTCGACCTTTTGTCACGTTCGACGTTTTGTCCTTTCGACCTTTTGTCCCTTTCGACCTTTTGTCCTTTTCGACCATTTGTCCCTTCGACCTTTTGTCTTTCGACCTTTTGTCCTTTCGACCTTTTGTCTTTCGACCTTTTGTCTTTCGACCTTTTGTCACTAACCCCTATTAAAGAAGGCATTATCAACTCATTTCGGCTTATACCGGGCAGATGTATCCATTTAAAGAAGGAGTTACTCCTCCCTTCGCCTTATACCGAGCAGATGCGTAATTTAAAAAAAATCAACTCCTTTCACCTTACACCGGGCAAACGCATCCATTTTAAGGAGGCATTACTCCTCCCTTCGCCTTATACCGGGCAGACGCGTTCTTTTAAAGAAGACATTATCAACTCCTTTCGCCTTATACCGGCAGATGTGGTTGGGTTTCAGACTTTGGAGCCCGCTTTGCTGATAAAAAAAAATATTCCGGATTCGGGTCGGGTTCGAGTTTGAAGGAAATTTACAAATCGGGATCGGGTCGGATACGGGTTTGCAAAATGCGAAACCCGACCATCTCTAGGGCAGACGCATCCATTCAAAGTAGGCATTATCTTTTCCCTTTGCTTTATACCGGGCAGATGCGTTAATTCATAGAAGGGACTACCTCCTTTCTTTTCTTTATACCGAGCAAACGTGTCCACTTCAAGAAGGCATTATTTTCTCACTTTGCGTTATGCCGACCGGATGCGGTCATTCAAAGAAAGCATTAGCTTCTTTCATTATTCAAATCACAATCCAAAAAAAAATAACCCGGATTGCAGATTAAACAAATTAACCCGGATTGCATTAATTAAATAACAATTCAAAAGAAGTTAGCCCGGATTGCATGTAATTAAGCAGATATCGGTAAATATTTCAATGATAATTATTCTGAATTCCGCCAAATGGCTTTCCGCGGAATCCGAGCCCATAGTCCGATCTGGCCAATTTTCAACAATGAGACAGGATTCTGCGTCGAATGCAACTTGTTGCAAGCAAATCAGTTAAGGATAAGTGGCCGAAAAATGAGTGACACTTTTTTACGCGATTATTCCGTAAAAAAAGTATTTTAGCCATAATTTCCGATCACATAGTACGATCTGGCCAATTTTCAATAGGAAACTATGGGACAGGATTCTGCGTCGAACGCAACTTGCAAGCAAATCGGTTAAGGATAAGTGCCTAAAAAATAAGTGACACTTTTGCTACATTTTTTTGGGTGGGTGCGCACACATACACACAGACATCACCTCAATTCGTCGAACTGAGTCGATCGGTGTATAACACTATGGGTCTCCGAGCTGTCCTACCGACTGCGCCAATTGTCGTAACCGAGAACGGTGAACACTTATTCCACGCGTGCAATCAGATCAAGGTTCGCTAACAGAATGACTACTTCATAATCATAAAATCCGAACTTGATGCAAGTTCGAATGAAACCAACACTCATGCATGGTTCATAGCATATAGCTTATTTCATCCATTCCACTGTGCACACTTCTATAAAAAGTTTGTTTTTGGAGCGATCAGATAGCCTTTACGTATACAGATATGTTCCGATTTTGTCATGCTTCGATTTTATCACGCTCCGATTTCGTCAACAAAATTATTCCGTTTTTATCAACAAGAAAATTTAATTATTTTTTTTAGAGATTTAGCTTTTAAAATTAAATAACTTGGGTTAGTGTCTGGCCAAATGTTGTATTTATAGTATTTCAAGCACTAGCGATGAAAAAAGCCGTAACTAACAAGACAAGGTTTCTCTTTACCGACTTCTCTCCATCGAAATAAAAGAGACAAGATGCGGATTTGTTTGCACTTTATTTCTTCAGGACGAAGGATTACATTGTTATCTGGCGTTCTGATATAACCGAAAAATCGTTGAGAAACTTTTCCGGATGTTCTAGGCCGTCCAAACTGTTCTGGAATGCATATCCTCGAATGCATTAGGAAATATGTCTACAAACAAAATCTCCTAAGCTAGGATTTATGTCCAAAAATATCTATGTGATCATAAGACATAAATTGATCGAGTTTTGAATAAACGTAAACGTAAACTATTTCAGGGTCTCCAAAACGCCCTGGAGTTCAGAGCATGTGATATACCCGATCAACCAAGCCTTGAACGACGTATTCGTGCATCGTTGAACATCTTCGCAGGTACATTGAGCCGATAAGATTTCACTCATTACTTTTACACGCAACTACAGGCCTTCAAATTTCTCCAAATACAGCCTTGAGTTCAAATCAGTTCAGAATATGTGATCTACCCGATCAACCAAGCCCTGGACGATGTATCCATGCATCGTTGAACATCCCAGCAGATCAATTTAGCCGACAGTATTTCACTCATTATTTTTACAAGCGGTTGCAGGCCTTTTCGGTTGTTCAAAATGTCCTTGAGTTCAGATCATGTGATCTAGTTGCTCAACCAAGTCCTGAAAGATGTATCTGTGTATCGCTAAACATCCCAGCAGGTCCGTCGAGCCGTTAGAATGGTATTCATTAGTTTTACAAGCTACTACAAGTATTTTCTTGTCTCTAAAATGTCCTAGAGTTCCGAACATGTGATCTACCCGTTCAACCAAGTCCTAAATGATATATCCGTGATTAACTAGGGCTCTACATTCCAACTGAACCGGCTTTTCAACTTAGTATTCTATTATCTACAAAGCAAGACCATGCTGAAGGTGGCTGGGTTCGATTCCCGGTGCCGGTCTAGGCAATTTTCGGATTGGAAATTGTCTCTACTTCCCTGGGCATAAAAGTATCATCGTGTTAGCCTCATGATATATGAATGCAAAAATGGTAATCTGGCTTAGAAACATCGCAGTTAATAACTGTGGAAGTGCTTAATGAACACTAAGCTGCGAGGCGGCTCTGTCCCAGTGTGAGGATGTAACGCCAATAAGAAGAAGAAGAAAAAGAAGATTCTTTTAGCATTTCCTCAGTTACACGCAAAAAAAAGCGTTCCCGAATTCATGAACCAGCAAAAATACACCGTGATTTAATTCATGGATTCGGGAGCACAAGTCACGTTATCCATAATGTTCCAGAAAACGTGACTTTGTTCCCGAATCTGTGACTGTTGTTCCCGAAAAAATACACCGTGAACTGGTTAGTTTACGAATTCATGAGCTCTTTTTTTTGCGTGTATTAATTGTAAGCTTTTCTATGCCCGCCATTGCATGAGTATGTATCTTGTGAGCCAAGTACAAAGGGAACGCTATGCCCAGGGAATTCATAATGTTTCCCAAACGAAAATATTCTAGACCGGACCAGATCTTACCATGAACACCTCGTATTCCAGAAAATTGTGTTTGCATTATTCCTATTGGATATTGCCAAAGACATTGCAAAAACTTTGATTGATTGATCTGGTAGATACCTTGAGCTGATTTCGAGAATGTTCGGGAGTACCTTGAACATCTCAAATTCAAGAGAATTGAGTTTGCATGGTGCGCACATGCTTAGTAAACCATGTTGGGTACATATCGATGTTGAGGACATTGCATGAAGCCTTGGTTGTCCGGTAGATACTTTTGGTTGAACTTGGGAACGTTTTGGAATACCTTGACATGCGCATGTGCCTATTGGACTGGATTGGGTATATGACGATGATGATGAATTTGCATAAGCCTTGGTTGATTTGGTAGATACCTTGGGCTGAATTCAAAAACGTTTTGGAGAACCTTGAGCATCTCGTATTCCAGAAAACTGATCACTGTCTCAACGATCAAGATGACTAAACTTGATTGAGTGTTCAGATTTATTAAACAATGTGGTATAGGATGCAAATATTTCAGATTAATCTGCAAGCTGTCAGAAGCAACATCTTCCCAAGGTTTTGGATATCTAGGTCTTCAGGGTATAGTCAAACTTGACCTCCAATCTTTTTCCTGGAGAGCCGACATCCCGATAAACATTTTTGCTGAAGAAACTGTGGACCTAGCTTAGTTTTTCACAGCCAATCTAAACGCTGGGCATATATGACCCATCCGTCCCGAAAGGGTTAAGAAGGTCAAATATTTTCAAATTTATTGTTATGTTATCAACGGATGCCACATTATCTTAGGGAACGTTCATAAATTACGTCACACGGAGGAGAGGAAGGGAGAGGGTTTCTAAAGGTGTGACTACTCATATCAATTTATATGAAATTTCATACAAAAAGTGGGACAATGAACGAAGGAGGGATTGACAATGGTTAATTTTCCGTAACATCACTTATGGACGTTCCCTTGATACACTTCTTACTTGTCAGGAACCTCAACCAGTCACCATTGATGAAAAATAAATATTTCCTAAGTCTTTTCACTAACCCTTCCCACCCACTAGCATGTTTACGTGGTTTATGAATAGTCCTTTAGCATTTAAAAATGTTAGAACCTGAAAATCTCACACTTTACAAGCAATAAATCATTTTTACTAAAATTTTAGCTTAAAAAAATCGTCTAAGAAAATTATTCCGATTTTGTCACTGTTCCGATTTTATCAACTGAAACTCACGGACCGTGTTGATAAAAACGGAACATACCTGTACATACTTAGTATACGAGAAAGGCAAAAAAATAAAAACAATAACTCAGATTAATCCACCTAGCGGTGATGGTGCCTTTCTCGTGCATTTTAAAATAGTATTTTGGCCATTACTCTTGAGCCCATAGTCCGATCTGGTCAGTTTTTAATAGGAAATAATGGGAGACTATTCTGCGTCGAATGCAACTAGTTGCGAGTTAAGGTTAAGGTTAAGGATAAGTGCCTGAGAAATGAGTGACATTTTTTACTCAATTTTTCTATAAAAAAAAGTGGTATTTTGGCCATAACTTCCGAGCCCATAGTCCGATCTGACCAATTTTCAATAGGAAACAATGGTAAAGTATCCTGCGTCGAATGCAACTTGTTGCGAGTAAATCGGTTAGGGGTAAGTACCTGAAAAATGGGCGAGACTTTTTGCGCACATACATACATACACACATACATCACCTCGATTCGTCGAACTGAGTCGATTGGTATATAACACTATGGGTCTCCGGGCCTCCTATAAAAAGTTTATTTTTGGAGCGAACATATAGCCTTTACGTATACTTTGTATACGAGAAAGGCAAAAATTATGCCTACTTTGAATGGATGCGTCTGCCCTAGAGATGGTCGGGTTTCACATTTTGCAAATCCGAACCCGATTTGTAAATTTCCTTCAAACCCGGACCCGACCCGAACCAGGAATATTTTTTTTGTCAAACCCGACACCGACCCGTTCCCGAGAATTTTTCATTCGTAAACTCGTACTTAACCCGAACCCGACCTAATTTACTTGTTTAAGCCCGCACTAAAGTTTTGCCCGGAAAATTTAAACTAGATAATTTCAGGTTCTTTTTAAATCAAGAAAAAAAGCAAGCCCAAACAACGTAAAAGTCCAACAATAAACAAAACCGAATAAAATAATATTCAGTATTTTATTTCTTAAACCCGTACCCGACCAGGACCCGATTTTTTTATCTCACAAACCCGTACCCGACCCGAACCCGATATTGTACTAATTTTTCAAACCCGAATCCGACTCAAACTCGTTGGGTTCCGGTTCGAATTTTGCATTATTTGTGGACATTTTATATTAATTTATTATTCATACCCTGATTTCTTTATTGGCAATTTTTTTTTTTGCCGAGTTCCGTTCGGCATAAAAATAAACTTAGATTGTGAGTAGTGAAAAGTGAGTAATGAGAAGTGAGAAGTTGGAGTGAGAAATTCGAAGTGAAAATTGTGAGTAATAAAAAGCCAAAAGTAAGAAGTGGAAAGAGAGAAAAGAAAAGTGAGAAGTGGAAAATGAAAACTATGGAGGAAGAAGTGAGAAGTAAAAAGTAAGAAGTGAGAATTGATAAATGAGAAGTGCTAAGTGAGAAGTTGGTAGCCAGCAATGAGAAGTGAAAAGTAAGGAATGAGAAATGAGAAATTCGAAGCGAAAAATAAATTAAGAAGTTAGTATAAAGAGTGAGAAGTAAGAAGTGAAGTGAAGAGAAAAAAGAGAAGTGCTAAGTTAGAGTAAAAATAACATGCAAAAATATTAATAATTTGCACCGAACATCATAAAAATATCAAGATTTGCTATTAACAATAACAAACTAATAGCTCAAGATATTGATAAGTTCTTGTTAATGGCAAAATATGCTATTTTTATGATATTTCGATGCAAATTTTTGTTATTTTCGCTTGCTAGTTTAACTCTTCTTTCAAACAAGTTCATTTAATATTTTATTATCAATATCACGTTTTACTGTTGATGAGCTATTATCGTTTACCAGGGTTGTTCCTTTTACTTCCACTTTCTTCTTTCTTTCCTCGATAGAAAGAAGTAAGAAGTGAAGTAAGAAGTGGAAATTGTAAGTTGTGAAGTGAGAAGTGCTAAGTGAGAATTGAGTAGTAAGCAGTGAAAAGAGAAAAGTGAAAAGCAAGAAATGAGAAATTCGAGTGAAAAATGAAAAGTAAAAGTGGGAAGTGAAAATAAGAAGAAAGTGAGAAGTAAGAAGTGGGTTTTGAGAAAAGATAAATGCTAAGTGATAAGTAAGTAGTAAAAGGTGAAAATGAGGAGTGAGGGGTGAGAGGTGAGAAGTGAAAAATAAGAAGTGAGAAGTAAGAAATGAGAAGTGAGAACTGCAGACCGAGGAGTGAAAAGTGGGTTGTGACTGGTATGAAGTGAGAATTATAAATTGCGAAATTAATCTTTATTATGTCCAATTTTCTTCATTCTTCTTTTTGCTTCCTCTTTTCTTCCCTTCCTTCATCTATTTCCCTCTTTCTTCTTACTTATTCCCTCTTCCTTCTATTTTCTTCTTTTTTCTATTTCTTCTATTTTCGTTATTCCTTCATTCTCCTTCCTTTTTTGTTATTCTTTATCTTTTTTCCTTCTTCCTTCTTCTTTCTTTTACTACTTCCTACGTATTTTTTCATCTTCCTTTTTTTCTTCTCTCTTCCCATTCCTTATTCTTTTTTTCTTATATCTCCCCCTCACTTCTCATTTCTCAGCATCTCGCTTCTCACATCTCGAATATCATTCCTCACTCAACCCTTTTGCTTTTGTTTTCCTTACTACTCAATTCCTACTTTCACTTCGCAACTATCGCAAATTACTGCTAACCATTCACTTCTCACCTCTCATTTCTCACCTCCCACTACTCACTCTCCATTTTCTTCTGCACACTTCTCATTACTATGCCCTCATTTCCATTTCTCACTCACTTCTCACTACCCTGTATTCAGTTCGAACTTCTCATTTAATTTAATAAGGAAACAATTTTAACTATTCGGCCAAATGACCTTAAACCATATTTCTACATGCTATGAAAAGTATTTCATATTTTGTGGAAAAAATATAAATGTGTTCATTTCTCAAAAAAAATATAAATGTGTTCCTTATCTCGATACCTCCCTTACTCGATGTTCCCTTCAATATCGAGTAAGGGAGAGTTCACTGTACTACAATAGTTCTAATTAGGCCGATACAAATATTTAAAAACAATTATGTTCCTTCTCCCCCTCGGATTTTTATGCCCAAAAATAATATTTTGAGGGGACAACAAAAAAAAATCGGTTGTGTTTGAGGATTTTCAAAACATTCTCTAACATATCCGAGGAGTTATTTTTTTAAATTTTAAAAGGACGGTCGTCATCAATTTTTCTTATTTTCTTACTTTGTATCTTTGCGTATATTTATCATGTTCTTGCAATGACTAGAACTAGAAATGTGCTTTCACACCGATCTCATCTTCTATCCTATACCTACGTCCTACAACTTGTTCTAGCAGGTAACTAGAATATGAAACGAGCGAAAAAGTTCGTTTCGGCATCCAACTAGAATACCACCCTTTCAATATTATCACATTGGCAACCCGTTAACCAAGACGAACCTCTGCCATAAAACCTAACACCAGATTCCAATAAAATTCCACATGAAATCGTGGCGAGTGCAGAGGTGTTCTCGGCTTGCAGTGGACGAGTGATTGCATCATCAATTCCTTTCCATCCCCGATAGTCCGTGAGGATGTGGCCAGTGCCGTTATCGACCATTTAAAAACTAGAGCTCTCGGATTGTGCACATTGAGGATGGAGAGCAAAATCCCATGCTTCCATCCACTGGTTCCCTGTACAATTACGATTGTTCTGGTCAATCACGGAGTAGCAACTACGAAATGCACGGTCATCATGCTCATGCACATGCTCAATTCATGGAACTAATCAACGCGAATTGGAAAAAAAAGTTGTATTCTGATCAACAAATGATTGTCGTGAATCTTTATCATGAGGCTTAGTGGTCAGAGGAAGTCCTTGCGGCATAGTCAATCGGATGCCATCACCACAACCTTCTTCTTCTTCTTATTGGCATTATATCCCCACACAGAGGGACAGAGCCGCCTTGCAGCTTAGTGTTCATTAAGCACTTCCACAGCTATTAACTGCGAGGTTTCTAAGCCAGGTTACCATTTTTGCATTCGTTTATCATGAGGCTAGCACGATGATACTTTTATGCCCAGGGAAGTCGAGACAATTTCCAATCCGAAAATTGCCTAGACCGGCACCGGGAATCGAACCCAGCCACCCTCATCATGTTCATGCTTTGTAGCCACGCATCTTACCGCACGGCTAAGGAGGGCCCATCACCACAACCTATGTGGGCGAAATTCTTCTGCATTTCCATTAGAAAATCTTCTTAGTTCCTATGGGAAATTCTTCTCATTTTCCAATGGAGTTCCTTCTCAACTTCCGAAATCTTCCATATTTCCACTGGGAATTCTTAAAAACAATTATAGAGACACTCTTCAGAATTTCCAACGGTAGTTCTTCCGAATTTCCACTGAAAAATCTTTTAAATTTCAACTGTTTTTTTACTTATTCCAAAAAAAACTTCTCTGAGCTGACACGGGAAATTTTACACAATTTCCTCGAGAAATTATTCCCAATTTTCATGAAAAAAATATTTTTAACTTTCTAGGGAATTTCTTTTCAATTTCCACGCGGAGTTCCTCTTTTTTTATTATCAAACTTCTTGCAGATGATAAGAGTAATATCGCCCAACTGTATTTCATGAAAAAACAGCTTTGCTCACATCGAAATTCACATCAACATCGAGGAAGAAGTGAGGTAAACTTATTTCAAATTCCAAACACGAACCAGCCGGTCGACAGCCAACCACATAGCTAGGCTACGGAGACAGTCTGCCTTTCTTGAGTACGGCTCGCGAAAATCGACAGGCACCAGCCAGCAGAACCCTGCATGGACCATCCGTGGTGATTTATATTCACCACATGTCAGGCTCTGGCCCCAAGCAAGTAGTAGACCTTTTCTGTAAATCTTGCCCCGATTTTGTGATTTCTCACCCACCCACCAGCTGTAGTAGTGGTAGGCAATGGAGGTCAAAAGTGCAACTTCCAAGCTGTGCTGATGTCCGAAGGGCCACCCAACCGGAAAGGGAGCGGGAATCATTGGGGGCTACAGCAGATTCCTATGCTGTCTAGCCTGTGGTGTCGCTTCGGGCTACCGCAGTGACTGACGATAGCGTTGACACCGAGGGTGCTGCTTGGCACATTTTTGTTATTGAAACCGAATCGTGACTTGGGCGTTGACCTTTATTCAAAAGAAGAGCGACAAATGTCAGATGTCATCGATAGTAAAATGGGAACAATTTTCACATTCGTAACGTGCCACCTGTGAGCATGATTTTGGTTTCAGTGGTTTCGTAGGTATGGTAACATTTTTTAGCTTGGCTGTGATCAATCAATAACAAATAACAGATTGAGCATTTTATTGATGATTTCCCGGATGATTTCATATATAACATTTTTTGTCATAGGTGCTTTTCATGCCATTCTCCCCAGCATAAGATTTATAGTTTTGTATTATAAACTACAATGTTGAGAACATTCAAACTGATTATAAGTCCGATTCACGTCTCGCAAACAATTCAACTAGCTTTCACGATGCCAATTAAAAACCGTTGAACGAACATTAAAAATTTACTCCGTTTTCACTACACTCCTTCCTTTTGAAGATCCATCTATCCATCGTTTTGTAGTATTTTAATGGACATTTTTCTTCTGCCTGTCAATTTCAGACTCCAGCCCGTAATTAAGGTAAGTGACAACCGACAGAGACCGTGTCCGCTGTATCAGTGCTGCCAATTCTTTGGTAAGTGGGGGAGGAGGGAGTCTTCAACCGGAAGCTCTCCGACGGAAAGCATAGCAGACAGAGTCACTCCATTACTGATGATTTTTTTTTAGAATTGTGCCCTGCTTCCCAAGCTCCTGCCCTGCATCATGCACCAAGTGGTTACATAAACTTACATTCTGTGATTTTCCTTTTGTCTCCGTGCTCACAGTGACATCAGACGTATCTTCATGATGCCAGTGTAAAACAGACGGCTTTTTCCACCATGAAAGGGAAAAGCGCTGGAATATTAAATACGAAGAGATAAAAAAGAAAGATTTTATTTCACGCTCTCCTGCGTTACAATCATCATCGCTTTTCCTCGAATGGCAAAGTGAACCATTTTACGGTAAATTATTACGGAAAATTCAATTAGACAGGCTTTTAACGTTTTACAGATTGGCTGTGGGATCAGTCACCCACACGCTCTTCAGACGAACGGTCTATCAAAGTCTGAAAACTGAGTGACAGGTGGGATTGATTGTGGACGACAGGGCCTTCGGCGAAAAGGAAAACCGTGATAAGCTCGGCTTTTCGGTTAGGTACCATTAGACGCACCTGTGACATAAAATACTTCCGAAACAATCTGACTGTCCTCGGGAGCAATTAAATAACGCAAATAAATAAAAAATAAAGGTTTTTGGAGGCAGCCGCAATATAAATTGAAGTAATGTCTTGTTTCGTATCGTATCACACTCTATGGGTGTTTTCTAAAACTAATATTGCAACTTATCGTTTTTTAACAATTACCGCCGTCGGGGGGTGAGAATGGGTCATCGCTCTCACCGGCAGTTTGGAGGTCATAGAGCAAAATCGTTCAAAAAGGTTTTTTACATTTTAGTCTTCTTGTCCTCAGATACATTCAATCTATTCTACAAGCATTCTAAGTAGTTGAAACAATGACCCATTCTCACCCCCATTTGACCCATTGTCACCCCCGACGACGGTAGGTAACTATTTTTCGTTAAATGTTCATTTTTTAACCTTTTTTACCATTTTTGGCATTATTTTGGATTCTGTTTATCAAACATATTTTTGACAAATTTAATGTAATCACCAGAATTTGACTAGTGCTATGCTAATCTTGATTGTCACTGAAAATTGACTTGTCCTTTTCTCCTGTTATTGAAATTATATTATAGGATATGCATCGAATGGTATTTTGTAAGGGTATGCGATAACTACTTTTTCTTTGCGAAACGAAACGAAATTTGAAATGACAATGAAAGTTCGAAATGAATCCCATTTGATTTAAAATGTGACGAAACGAAATTTTTCTTTTCCTTTTGCGGAATTTTTATTGAATCGTTTTTGCGCAATGTGTACAGTTTTAAATTTTAAAATCAATTAACTGTTTTGCTACCAACAGCATTTCCGTAACAGAAGATGCTGGGCTTATCAAACGTTACGACTCGGAAGTCGAGTCAAGTACGAGACACTGAAGATGACCTTACTGTTGAGGTCGAAATATGTATCTGTCAAAGTACAATCAAGTGGTGGAATTAAAAGGGAAGGTACAAACTCGTCTTTCATTCATTTATTTAGTTAACATCTAAACAGATAACACTGAATCAACAATTTGACGCCACAATACACGGTTCGAGGCCGCATCTCTCCATCCTTGGATACGCCCCACGCTCGCCAAGTCGTTCTGCACCTGGTCTGCCCATCTCGCTCGCTGCGCTCCACGCCGTCTCGTACCTGCCGGATCGGAAGCAAACACCATCTTTGCAGGGTTGCTGTCCGGCATTCTTGCAACATGTCCTGCCCATCGTACCCTTCCGGCTTTAGCTACCTTCTGGATACTGGGTTCGCCGTAGAGTTGGGCGAGCTCATGGTTCATTCTTCGCCGCCACACACCGTCTTCTTGTACACCGCCAAAGATGGTCCTAAGCACCCGTCTCTCGAATACTCCGAGTGCTTGCAAGTCCTCCTCGAGCATTGTCCATGTTTCATGTCCGTAGAGGACAACTTGTCTTATAAGCGCCTTGTACATGACACATTTGGTGCGGTGGCGAATCTTTTTCGACCGCAGTTTCTTCTGGAGCCCGTAGTAGGCCCGACTTCCACAGATAATGCGCCTTCGTATTTCACGACTAACGTTGTTGTCAGCCGTTAGCAAGGATCCGAGGTAGACGAATTCCTCGACCACCTCGAAGGTATCCCCGTCTATCGTAACACTGCTTCCCAGGCGGGCCCTGTCGCGCTCGGTTCCGCCCACAAGCATGTACTTTGTCTTTGAGGCATTCACCACCAGTCCAACTTTTGTTGCTTCACGTTTCAGGCGGGTGTACAGTTCTGCCACCTTTGCAAATGTTCGGCCGACAATGTCCATGTCATCCGCGAAGCAAATAAATTGACTGGATCTGTTGAAAATCGTACCCCGGCTGTTACACCCGGCTCTCCGCATGACACCTTCTAGCGCAATGTTGAACAACAGGCACGAAAGTCCATCACCTTGTCTTAGTCCCCGGCGCGATTCGAACGAACTGGAGTGTTCGCCCGAAATCTTCACACAGTTTTGCACACCATCCACCGTTGCTTTGATCAGTCTGGTAAGCTTCCCAGGGAAGCTGTTCTCGTCCATAATTTTCCATAGCTCTACGCGGTCTATACTGTCGTATGCCGCCTTGAAATCAACGAACAGATGGTGCGTTGGGACCTGGTATTCACGGCATTTTTGAAGGATTTGCCGTACAGTAAAGATCTGGTCCGTTGTCGAGCGGCCGTCAACGAAGCCGGCTTGATAACTTCCCACGAACTCGTTGACTAATGGTGACAGACGACGGAAGATGATCTGGGATATCACTTTGTAGGCGGCATTAAGGATGGTGATCGCTCGGAAGTTCTCACACTCCAGTTTGTCGCCTTTCTTGTAGATGGGGCATATAACCCCTTCCTTCCACTCCTCCGGTAGCTGTTCGGTTTCCCAGATTCTGACTATCAGTTTGTGCAGGCAAGTGGCGAGCTTTTCCGGGCCCATCTTGATGAGCTCAGCTCCGATGCCATCCTTACCAGCGGCTTTGTTGGTCTTTAGCTGTTGAATGGCATCCTTAACTTCCCTCAAGGTGGGGGTTGGTTGGCTTCCATCGTCCGCTGAACTGACGTAGTCATCTCCTCCGCTGCCTTGACTTTCACTACCTGTACTCTCAGCGCCATTCAGATGTTCCTCGTAGTGCTGCTTCCACCTTTCGATCACCACACGTTCGTCCGTCAAGATGCTCCCATCCTTATCCCGGCACATTTCGGCTCGCGGCACGAAGCCTTTGCGGGATGCGTTGAGCTTCTGATAGAACTTGCGTGTATCTTGAGAACGGCACAGCTGTTCCATCTCCTTGCACTCCGCTTCTTCCTGGCGGCGTTTCTTCTCCTGAAAAATGCGGGTCTGCTGTCTCCGCTTCCGTCTATAACGTTCCATGTTCTGCCGGGTACCTTGCTGCAGCGCGACTGCCCGCGCTGCGTCCTTCTCCTCCAGAATCTGTCTGCACTCTTCGTCGAACCAATCGTTCCGTCGACTTCGACCCATATACCCGACGTTATTCTCCGCTGCGTCGTTAATGGCTGCTTTGACTGTATTCCAGCAGTCATCAAGAGGGGCCCCATCGAACTCACCCTCTTCCGGCAACGCTGCCTCGAGATGCTGCGCGTATGCAGTGGCGACATCAGGTTGCTTCAGTCGCTCTAGGTCGTACCGCGGCGGTCGTCGGTACCGAACATTGTTGATGACGGATAGTTTTGGGCGCAGTTTAACCATCACCAGATAGTGGTCAGAGTCGATGTTAGCGCCACGATATGTCCTGACGTCGATAATGTCGGAGAAGTGCCGTCCATCAATCAGAACGTGGTCGATTTGTGATTCTGTCTGCAGTGGTGATCTCCAGGTGTACCGATACGGGAGGCTGTGTTGGAAGTAGGTGCTGCGAATGGCCATATTCTTGGAGGCGGCGAAATCAATTAGTCGTAGGCCGTTTTCGTTTGTCAGCCGGTGAGCGCTGAACTTTCCAATAGTCGGTCTAAACTCCTCCTCTTGGCCAACCTGAGCGTTCAAATCTCCTATGATGATTTTGACGTCGTGGGCAGCTGTCGTACTCACGTTCCAGCTGCGCGTAGAATGCGTCCTTATCATCATCAGTGCTTCCGGAATGTGGGCTATGGACGTTGATTATGCTGAAGTTGAAGAACCGGCCTTTGATCCTCAACTTGCACATTCTTTCATTGATCGGCCACCACCCGATCACGCGCCTTTGCATATCGCCCATCACTATGAAAGCTGTACCCAGCTCGTGTGTGTTGCCGCAGCTCTGATAGATGGTATGATTACCTCTAAACGTTCGCACCATTGATCCCTTCCAACAAACCTCCTGCAGCGCTACGATGCCGAATCCACGGTCCTTGAGCACATCGGCGAGTATGCGTGCCCCGATGAAGTCGAGAGATTTCCCGACTGAAGTTGAGAGATTTGCAGTTCCACGAACCGAGTTTCCAATCGCTAGTCCCTTTTCGTCGCAGTGGTCTTCGCCTATGGTTCCGGTCCGTACTCTCTTGTTGATTGTTCGTTGCTTAAGATTTTTTAAAGGCTGGCTTGCAGGGCCTGACACCAAACCCCCTAAATTTCCGGAGGACCATTCCTCCTTATTTCCGGTGGACCATGGTGCATAGTTTCACTTAGAGTCCCTCGCTGGCACTCGGACGATGATCAGCCGCCCCTAACATGGAGAACAGACGCTGTTGTGAGCCGATCCTGACATGGAGAACAGACGCTCAATAAGATTTGCACCTCCGGAGAGGAAAACCCCCTCCCCCCTCTTCCTGTCAGCATACGACCATAGTTCCCACCGGGGTTGATTACCCGATCTTCCCTAAGGTTGCTCGTATCCCGGACAGCACCACGGGGAGGTAGGGATAGGAGTTGCTGGGTAAGAGGCGAAGGACCGCGAGATGGGGTCTTTTTTATTCCTTCAGGTAAGCGAAGTACCAATGGTACGCTTTACCCAGCATTTGCCGTGCCAAAAAAATCGCCAAAACAAACTCGTCTTATGACAAGTGAAGACATTCCACTAAAAAGCTCAAAATAATTTTCTCAACAAATTCTAATTTCGCTTAAAATGAAGATCGGTTTGATTATGATAAAGCAGACTCTCATATCGTCCTATTGTTGTGGTTTTAAGCTATTCTAAAATCACCAGATAATGGATTTCATTTTGTTTTTAGTTTTTATTTGGTGGGTTTCTTCTTTATATTATACGCATTTTGAACATCTGCCAGACATGTATGTCAATTTATGAGATTATACATTGGCTAACTCGAGTAATCTCTGCACCATTCAAAAACCAAAAAAGATATGATCGGATTGTGATAGAAAAGTTTTCATAAGACCGGTTTGCCGGATTTGAAGTAAGGTTTTTTGGAACCACAAAGGGGAAGTCGATATATTGTGGAGGAGTTGAGCTCACATAAGAATAATATTGGTATCGTTTTTTAAACAAACTGAATGTACACCCCTATGTATCCAATTAGTGGAATGCAACGCCCTTGAACCTTATTTTATAACTTACCAGCTAAACCGGCAAAAGATGTCCAGCATATGTGGAGAGTGCTACCTATGCAATATTTAAATATCAATTTTAGTTTTTCCCGGATTTCACAATTTTACTATCTTCCTATTATAAATGTACTGTAAACATTGGCGTAAATAAGGGGGGACCAGGGGAGGCCTGACCCTCCCCAGACCCATTTGAGTCCCCCCCAGAAAATTTGAAAATTGAATTACAAATTGGTAAACTTTCATATACCACAAAAATATTTCCTCATTCTTCATTGCATCGCATGTCTTCTTTGATATTTTTTCAGGATAGTATCTAATTTGTTGTTGCAAAATGTCATGTCCATAGATTTGTCAGATTTTTATTGCCAATCACTTTCTTTACCAATAATTAAATAAGTGTTTGTAAAGCATGGTAACATCCTAGTTTATTAATTAAACTAAGTTGAAAAACAAAATTGTTTGAAGAAATATATATCTCTGTTCTGACATCTAACTACGGTTAGATTTTAACGATGCTGGAACTTTCTCAACATTACTCGATGGGCTATCTGAGCAGAGTCCGCTATCAAAATACTTTGAAATGATAACAAATTGAGTTTTTGATTATGATATCAAACATATTTTTATATAGAATTGCAGAGTACTCTAGCAAATATCATATTTTGATATTATTTTGATAACTGAAAATAATAATAGAGTCCGTATTCTATAAACCGCATGAAAACATATTTGAGACCGTACACTTATTACGTGACAGCTTAAAGATGGAAGAGGGGTCTGTCATTTTTACGTTCTTATCAATGAAACGTTGTTTGCAAAAAGTTATCTTACTAATTGAGAAAAAAAAGTTTTTTTTTTCAAGCTAGCAAGGATCAGAAAAATTCAATTCTAAAGTTGGTCGGTCGATGCTCGGAATCGCTATCGAACCTACTCTTATCAAGGAATCTTCAACTTTGGAGTAGATTACGAATCACTACTGGAATTAGGTCAATAATACTCCACTCTGGAGTGAGATCATCGATGGTCTGAATCGCTATGGAAGCCAGTCGAATCAAGCAAAATCCTTATTTTGAGGCGGATTGGTCGTTGGTTTGGATACACCTCTCTCCGTATCTGGACCTAGTTGGGTCAAATAAATCCAATCCAGCTATGAAAAAGCGAAGCGTAAGCGTAAGCGAACCTAGTCAGATAAAGAAAAATCCAAAACTGGGGCCTCATAACGCATCCTCTTTCGACAGCTCTTTCGTATGACAGTTTGCATGATTTACTCGTTTCGAGTCGAGATGCGCAATGCCACCCCTGGCTTGATCGGTGGATTGAACGAACTAATTTGGGTTTTTAAATTTCAAATCAGAAGTAAGATGATCGATGGCCCGAATTACTATTGGCAGTTTTGGAATTGCTATTGATCATAAAACCCACACCACTACTTTCTGAAATCAGTCATTTGAGCAAAAAAAAACAGATTTCGCCAAGCTCGCATTCAGCGAAATTCTGCGGAATTTCATTTCGAATCACCTGAAATGAGATTTTTCGAAATACCGCATATCCTTAGTATTTAGAGAATGATTGGGAACCATTTTTAATTTTCCATTGTATAAAGTTGTATCCCAGAGTGCTGGATATTGATCGTGCTTTTGAGAAGTATGCAGCTTCGAAAAATGAGAAATTTTGCATAAAAAATTGTTGACCATAAAAAAATAAGAAGTGACTAAAACAAAAAAAATTTTTTCCATAAAACAAAAATAAATTAGCACTTTTAAAAGCAAAAATTGCAATTATAAAAGAAGAATTCTCCATAGGAAATCAAAATGTTCCACAAAAAATACAATTTTTTTATAAATAAATCAATATTCGCAATAAACAATAGCAAAATTTTCCACAATTTTTTTTTTCACAAAAAATTAAAACCTTTCCACGAAAACAGAAGAGCAATAAAAAATATGAAAATTTTCATAAAGAAGTGTTAGAGAAGCAATAAAACTGAGCATTTTTTCCATTGATCACTTCTTCTTTAAAAGCGTTCAAATTTAATGGAAAATTTTATCAATTTTATTGCTTTCTGTATTTTCTAATGGAAATTTTTTTATTTTTTAAATGCTCTTTATTGATTATTTTGTGATTTTTTTTTTATTTTTTATGGAAAAAAAATATGTTGTAGGAAGTTTTGTAATTGCTCATTGCTAATATTGATTTATTTGTGGAAATTTTGTATTTTTCCGTGGAACATTTTGATTTCTTTATGGAATTGTTTGCCTTTCTCGTATACTTAGTATACGTAAAGGCTATATAATCGCTCCAAAAACAAACTTTTTATAGAAGGCCTGGAGACCCATAGTGTTATATACCGATCGACTCAGTTCGACGAATTGAGGTGATGTCTGTGTGTATGTGTGTGTATGTCTGTGCGCACCCACCCTAAAAAATGTGGCAAAAGTGTCACTCATTTTTCAGGCACTTATCTTCAACCGATTTGCTACAACAAGTTACATTCGACGCAGAATCCTGTCCCATTATTTCCTATTGAAAATTGACCATATCGAACTATGGGCTCAGATGTCATGGCCAAAATACTATTTTTTTAACACACGAAAAAGGCTCAATCACCGCTAGGTGGATTAATCTGGGTTTTTCTTTAATAATTGCAATTTTTGCTTTTAAAGGTACTAATTTATAAGGATATGCGATAACACACTTTTTCCTAACGAAACGAAACGAAATTTAAAATGTCTATGTTGATTCGGATCGAAACGAAACGAAATATCAATTTTCTTTCGAGATTACGAAACGATACGAAGTCAAGGTTCACATAATTCGAAATTTTTCGAAACGAAACGAAATTTATTTTTTTTTCCGCGGAATTTTTATGAAATTTGTTTTACATTATGTACGCAATTCTGATTTCACTTTTTCGAAGTCGAATAACTGTTTTGCGACCAAATAGCGTAATTTCACAACATCTACATCTTTATATGCGCCAACGACATCCTTTTTATCGTCATCGGAGACACATCTGGACCCACTCGGAATAACACATAATCCGTGGTTTGTGCCATCTCTCATTGGTCACTTCAGTAGGGATTTACATGGCTTACAAAAAGTGCAACTATTCCCCTGCCCTGGTAGAATGGCTTAAAATGGATTAAGATGGTTGATCAAAGGATGGCTCCTAGTCCCTCTCCCTATCAAGTACCTTTCGGCCTTGGTTCGTACGACAAATGAGGAGCTGATAAATGTCAAAATTCCCACAAATAAAGAATTAAAAAACCCAGATTAATCCACCTAGCGTTGGTGGTGCCTTTCTCGCATTTAGTTAAGACACCAACCTTATATTTATATGGTCCGAGTTACCATTTTCTTCATAACTTTGAAACGCAATGACCGATCGTTATAAAATTCAATAGTGATCAACAAGACAGTGTCCCCTGTCGAATGAAACTTGTTGCGAGAAAATCGATAAAGGAATACTATACGAAAAGTTGTCTAATGTTTTTTATAACTTTTGTGCACACACATACACACGGATAGACAGACATGTGCTCGGCGGGGCAGCAGGGACTTTGTCCAAGGGCTTGACGACCCCTCCCCATGGCCACTGCTAGTTAGACCGGGACCATCGTCCCTAACCCATAATCCCAAGGCGTCAAGCGACCCGTGCCGAGGGGATGCATGGCCAGGGGGGTGAAATAATAAGCTAGGCCTTTAACGGAGCCTGTGGGGTACCTGGGCACCCTCCACAGTAATTGTCCCTTACCGCGTCATGCTGGGCTCTGGCGTGGTGGACCTCTTTTCCCGAGCAACTCGTGGGACCAAAATGAAAAACCAAGTCAATTCTTCAATTAGTGGTAGTAGTGTAGGCGACAACCCCTTCGCAAGAGGTGGGTTGTTCAGGTCTCCGCCTAGGAGGCCAGAGGCAATAGTCGGCAGCTCAGTGCGCAGCGCCAGCGTGGGTCACTCAACCTTCCTCTCAGCTATAAAAACGCCGGAAGGGGTTATTGACGGCCCATGGCTTGTGAAGGCGATGAACCGCAAACGCGATGGGCTTTCGGCCTTCGAGGTGGCGACGGAACAGCTGGACGCCATCATCGACTTTGCGTCATCGAAGCATAATATCAGCAAGGACCTCAAGAGGAGCTTGCAGAAACTTCGAAAGTCGATGCTGGACGCCAAGCTGGAGAGGGCGGTCGGGACGGCCAAGTGTAAACCCGTGAAATCGGTGGAGTCGAGGTCTACCCAGACTGAGACCCAAGGATTCGCGGACTCGGGCAAGGTCGAATCGACCGAAGGCGTGCCAGCGAAGACGGTGGTGCCAAAGTCTACCCAGACTGAGGCTCAAGTATTTGCGGGTACGTCGGGGGTGACTGCTCCAACGGAGCAGACACAAAAACGAGGGAGACAGTCTCCAGGGGATGAGCTCCCTGGGGGCCGCTCCAAAACGCGGAGGGTTTCTACCCCGAACAAGGGTAGTGGGGCTGGGAAGCTGAACCCCGGTCAGGTACCTCCAAAACCGGGGGAGGAAGGACCTGGAAAGGTCCGTCCACTCAGGAAAGACGGTGATAAGGTTACGGCAGGCTGAAAGTTCTCAGCCGCACCAGACCAGGGAAATAGAGGGGGATGACGCCTCCTGGACCCTGGTCAAGAACAAGAGGAAACCGAAGACGTCAAGGACCGAAAAGATGATGATGATGATGATGATGGTCCCGCCACATACCACTACAAAGGTTTGAGCTAGACGATTTATCTTTAAGATAATTAATTGAATTTAATTTTTCAACAATTTAATCAGATTTGCAAAACAAAACAAAAACGATCTAATTACCATCACAGATATAAATTTCTTAACTTTCCATTACTATCCAGCAAAAATATTAAATGTAAAAAACTGTTTATTTCATCTACAGGTTCTCATAAGTATCAGTAGTGATGTTTCGAGTGCATAAAAATGCAAAACTTGTGATACCTCTCGCACAGATTTCAAAAGTTCCACCAAGAATCGCGTTTCATGTAATTACAAGTAACGTTAGCCACTCGAAAGCATCAATAATAATCTAATAAACTATGTCGTTGTCAACAAAATCAAAACTTGTGTTACCGCTCCGTCGATATCAAAAGTTTCGGTATCAACCGCGGAAACCAAACTCTACTAGATAGCCTATTACTAATCCGCAGAATCATTGAAACAGCTGAAAAAGCGCAAGTCCGTACATAAATTCGAAAAACATCCATATCTGCTTTACGCGCGCGAGACTCAAACTTTGTAGACTACACAAGAAAAAGGTCAAATTACAATTACGTCAATAAATATATAATCCATCATCATCATCGAGGCGAACAAAATAGTTTATTAGTGCCTCAATAATTGAAAAACACAATTGTCCAAACAAAATATCCGTAGGTCAAACTTCGTCAAGATACAATAATTAATGATTTTTAAAAATTCAACTAAGTAGCTGCTTAAAAGACAGCTTTTACGTGTAAAACACAAAGTCTCTTGAATTGTGATAATGTCGTTGCACGTTTGATATGTGTAGGCATCGAATTGAAATCATCAATACCTTTAAAAAACAAAGAATTTTGTGAAGCTCCATGCAAAAAGAAGTCTAGGGTAGGCGCCAATCGCTCCAGGGGCGATGCCCTAGTCATCACGGCGGACGAGGCTAAGTACTCGGACGTCTTGAAGGCGATGAGGAGTGACGTCAAGCTCGGTCAACTCGGCGCCGACGTACGTCGAATAAGACGTACCCGGATGGGCGAGATGATACTCGAGCTGAAGCGGGGCGTTTCGCAAAAGGGCGCCGCCTACAAGAAGTTGGCGGAGGAGGTCCTAGGCGAGACGGTCAAGGTGAGGGCACTCACGGCGGAGGTGAATCTAAGGGTTAAAGACCTGGACGAGATCACTGAAGTCGAAGAGCTCGTCACGGTAGTCAAGTTAGGGAGCGTCAAGGTGGGATGGTCGGTATGCCCTGTGCGCATATACGAGCAACCCGAAGTTTGCTTCAAGTGCCTGGAACCGGGGCACAAGCAATGGGACTGCAAAGGCCCTGACAGAAGCAATCTCTGCCGACGCTGCGGATTGGAGGGACATAAGGCACAATGCACAAACCCTCCCAATTGTTTGATTTGTTCCAGCAAAGCTGTGAACAGCAAGCACCCCATGGGGGGTTCGATGTGCCCGGCGTTTAAGCGTGCTGCAAAATCAAAGTGCAGGTAACGCAGCTGGCTTGCTCGGCCTCGCCCGAGTGTTTGGTGTGCCTGTGCGCAGGTTTAGAGGAAACGGCGGAACACGTGTTGTTCGTGTGCTCACGTTTTCGCGCAATGCGTGACCACATGCTTGCCACATGTGGTCTGGACACTACCCCGGACAACCTAGTTCGGAGGATGTGTAAAGATGAAGTTGGCTGGAACGCCGTTTTATCGGCTATCGCCCAAATCGTCTCGGAGCTACACAGAAGGTAGCGCGTGGACTCAAAGATGGCTAGTTCAGGCGCAAATAAGAGGTGGTCCAAGGGATCGGAGTCGGCTTCATGGGTCATACCGGTGGTCATGCTCTGTGATCGAACTCGATCCTTTTATCGAACAAGTGGCCGCGCGAAGAACAACATGGTATCGTCGCTTTCGCGGCGTCGGTCAACCGGGCGGGTTCCGAGCCCAAGGACGGAAAGGGGTCCTCGTCAAGGCTGGGGCAGGCGTAGGCCTCGCGTCGGCAAGTCCCTCTGTGTGCTGGCGAATAGGCCCTATCGCAGAAAGGTCAATTTGGGGTGCACGCGGCATCATCATTCTTGATACCAGTCGTGCAGAGGGAAGCAGGCGCGAAGTCGACCCTACCCACCTTCCGAGGACATAGGGCGTGGTAAGGCCACCTGGAAAGCCGGCAACGCGCTGGCACGATACCATGGTGTTCTTCTAAAAAAGCGAGTTACGATGTTCGGTGCTGCAAGGACACGCAGCTAACCTCGAGGGTGCGTTGTGCACTGGCCCGCCTTTGAAGCATTACCTTCTGGTTGTACCGAAGGGACTATGGGCTTGGCGGCAATGGAAACGGTTTAGCGGGTCGGGGATGTAGTCCTGCCTCCCTCGGTGATCCCTAACCCGCACTTCCTGGTCAACCCAGGATGTCTGTTGAGCAGATTACCCCTCCATTGTTTAGGAAGAAAAAAAAAAACATGTGCTCAGCTCGTCGAGCTGAATCGATTGATATATAATACTATGGGTCTCAGAAGCTTCTATAAAAAGTTCGTTTTCGGAGTGAAATAATCGGTACAACTTAGTTGTACGAGAAAGGCAAAAAGGGTTGTCTGGGACGATTTAGATCGCACCAATTATTCTAATTTCTAATAAAATCTATAAAACGAAAACGCTGGCTGGTGACCTACCCATCTTTAACTACAATGAAGCTGATTTCTAGCTAATAATGCGAAAAACGTTGTAGAAAAATGTCATTCTAAAGTGTTTATGAATCAGCTTAGCCAATAGTTCCCTTGCTCATAGCACCATTGCGGCCTCTTGCTGGTTCGGGGAGGGTTGTGGGTGGGGGGCAGAACCGTCAGCAGTGACCTGAATTCGGAATAATTGCCTTCACGTCGATTGATTCAGTAGTTTCCGAGCAATAATTTCGTATAATTTTTAGCTGTGAATTTATTGTCCATGTCACATTGAGCCAATCAAGAACAATTTTTTTTCTAGGAATTCCTTCTGGAATTCATCCGAAAATGCATCGTTAAATTCCCTGAAGTAGTCATCAAAAATATGCTCAGGGATTCAAACCAGAAATACCTTTTGAAGGAATTCCTGAAGCAACTTGCGCAGCAATTCCTGAAGGAACTTCCAAAGCAATTCCTGAAGAAACTTCCGAAGAGCAACTCCTGAAAGAACTTCCGAAGCAATTCCTGGAGAAACTTCCGTAAGAATTCCTTAAGGTACCTCCGAAGGAATTCCTAGAGGATCTTCCGAAGAAATTCCTAGAAGAACTTCTGAAGGAATTCTCAGAGAAACTTCCGAAGGAATTCCTAGAAGAACTTTCGAAGGAATTCCTAGAACTTCCGAAGGAATTCCTGGATGTACTTCTGAAGAAATTTCTTGGGGAACTACGCAAATATATAGGTTTTTCCAAGGATTCGACCGATTTACTTCACCTGTATGCCCAGTGAAGTTATCTTCCGATTGCGTACTGGGCATACTAGGTTCTCCCATAATTTGGAATATCTAAGGGTTCTCAGTACCCCCGAATATTTCCTTTGTAGCTGCCCCAAGTATCAGGTCCCTAGGAAATTTTACGGGATACCAACCAGCATCCGAGATGCGTTCGCTGATGATCCGTGCATCCTTGCAGTCCATATTTCTTTCGTCAAGAATGGGGGATTATATAGCCCCATTTAATTCTTGCCATCGTGGTCCTCTCGAGTTTCACAACTTGGGTTGCAATTCCCTTGAACAGGATTTTTGCGGGTCTCCCTGGTTTACCCAGGATTGTAAGTACATAGATCGCAAGACCTTTGCTTGTAAGGCTATCTGATATCGACTTAGCAACTTAATCTGCTTATTTATATTTATGATGTCAATAAAACACCATCGATCGTATTGCAGTACATCAAACTTTTTTCATCCATGTTATCCGGTACTGCAATAAAAAACAACTTCTCGAACGCATTTGACTGCTCAAATGTTTGGACAATGACTATTCACTCAGTTCAAATTTTTATGATAACGAGAACAATCGTATCCGGAATTGACCGAGACCAACCATCCATAGCCAAGTCTTTTCTTTTTTTCTGCAGCCTTCGATAGCATCCCCATACGGGGAATCCGTTTTTGGTTGCAAAGAGAATCAGAAATTTATCCAGAAAATCCCTTTCCCTCTACGCAGTCTGGTTCCGGAATGAAGGAGCATGCCAAGGGAAACCCGAATAATAGCGCACCGGACTAGCTGAGGAATCGAAGAAAAAGCTTCCATACCTCCATACCGGTGAGCTTCAGCCCCAGAAAGAAGAAGCTCTTTCCATACTTCAACCATTGTTGGTTCCTTTTCGACAAACCTCCATCCTCAATTCGCCACCACTCTTTCCCAATAATTCCGTTCGACTCCCTCCACTGATTTGTGAAAGGAAGAATATTTTTAACCCGCTTTTTCTTCCGCTTGTGCTACTCGTTTGGAAAACAATCCACTTTCACCCTCCGATCATCGAGTGCTTCTGCTTCTTCGCTAGCCGCCCCGAAGTTCCAAGACATCATCCCTTAAACATTCCCTAGAACGAACGGCTCTGGGTTGAGGAACGATGAAAATTGATTATTATGAGATTTTCTGTTCTGAACCCCGCCGAGCAAATAAATAGCATAAAAAGCGAATGATGAATACTTCAAGTGGTCCATTCAAGTGAAGCGAATGGAATCGGCAACAACGAACCGGTGTGGCTGGAACCGATGGAGTGTTCATGAGATAACAGAAAGGGAGATGAATTTGGACGTAGTCAAACGGAAGGAACGGATGAAGGATCATATCCGGTACGAACCGTCCCTTTCGATACGGTATAAAAAAATAGAAAGATGATAATAATACAATAGGTATTTTGCAAAAGGTAGAAACGACTGTTTCGTAGTCAGAAACATGTCAATTTGGGTTCCAGCTAGTCAAGGAGTGATGCTTATAATGTAATTCGGTCTTAATAATATTCAATGTGAGAAATTTCATTTAAAAACCCAGATTAATCCACCTAGCGGTGATGGTGCCTTTCTCGTTCGTTCAAAAGGTTTGGGAAAATCTAAAATAACACCAATATGTGGATTGGTCTTATTTTTCATATATGTTTACATACATAAAAAAAATTCTCGCCAAACGCAATTTGTTGCAAACAAATCGGATGAGCATAAGAGCAAAAAATGGCATTTTATTTTGTAGTTTTAAAATTAGTATTTTCGCCATAACTTTTGACCCAATTGTACGATCCAGCCAAGTTTCTATAGGAAACAATGGGACAAGATTCTGCGTCGAATGCAATCTGTTGCGAGCGACCTGAGAAGCACACATATTGCACATCAATCACAGTAACTTATATATGACCGGATTCAGTCACAATATGGTTACTGCAACCAGATTTGTTGCTTGGGGAATAGATGAAGTCTAAGTGCTAAAAAAGTGAGCTAGACTTTTTTGAACTCTTTTTCACAATAAGTAGTAATTTTACCATAACTTCTAAGCCCATAGTCCGATCTGGCCAATTTTCAATAAGAAACAATGAGACATTTTGTGTCGAATGCAATTTAATGCGAGCAAATCGGGTGAGGAAAAGTGCCTGAAAAATTAGTGACATTTTTTAGCGAATTTTCCATAAAACAATGGTACAATTTTCGATCCCATAGTCCGATATGACCAATTTTCAATAGGAAACAACGGGACAGGATTCTACGTCGAATTCAACTTGTTGCGAGCAAATCGGTTGAAGATAAGTGCCCGAAAAATGAGTGACACTTTTTACGCGATTTTTTCGTATTAATTTGTATTTTGGCCATAATTTTCGATCCCATGGTCCGATCTGCCCAATTTCAAATAGAAAACAATAAGACAGGATTCTGCGTCGAATGCAACTTGTTGCAAGCGAATCGGTTGAGGATAAGTGCCCGAAAAATGAGTGACATTTTTTACGCGATTTTTTCGTATGAATTGGTATTTTGGCCATAACCTCCGATCCCATAGTCTGATATGGCCAATTTTCAATAGAAAACAACGGGACAGGAGTCTACGTTGAATGCAACTTGTTGCGAGCAAATCGGTTGAGGATAAGTGCCCGAAATATGAGTGACATTTTTTACGCATTTTTTTTTTGTTTGAATTTGTATTTTAGCCATAACTTTTGATCCCATGTTCCAATTTGGCCAATTTCAAATAGGAATTAATAAGACAGGATTCTGCGTTGAATGCAACTTGTTGCGAGCAAATCGGTTGAAGATAAGTGCCCGAAAAATGAGTGACATTTTTTACGCAATTTTTTTGTATGAATTTGTATTTTGGCCATAACTTTTGATCCCATGTTCCAATCTGGCCAATTTCAAATAGGAAACAATGGGACAGGATTTTGCGTCGAATGCAACTTGTTGCAAGCAAATCGGTTGAGAATAAGTGCCCGATAAATGAGTGACATTTTTTACGCGATTTTTTCGTATGAATTTGTATTTTGGCCATAACTTTCGATCCCATAGTCCGATATGGCCAATTTCAAATAGGAAACAATGGGACAGGATTCTGCGTCGAATGCAATTTGTTGCAAGCGAATCGGTAGAGGATAAGTGCCCGAAAAATGAGTGACATTTTTAACGCAATTTTTTCGCATGAATTGGTATTTTGGCCATAACTTCCGATCCCATAGTCCGATCTGGCCAATTTCAAATAGGAAACAATGAGACAGGGTTCTCCGTCAAATGCAACTTGTTGCGAGCAAATCGATTGAAGATAAGTGCCCGAAAAATGAGTGAAATTTTTTACGCGATTTTTTCATATGAATTTGTATTTTGGCCATTACTTCCGATCCCATAGTTCGATCTGACCAATTTCAAATAGGAAACAATGGGACAGGATTCTGCGTCGAATGCAACTTGTTGCGAGGAAATCGGTTGAAGATAAGTACCCGAAAAATGAGTGACATTTTTTACGCGATTTTTTCGTATGAATTTGGATTTTGGCCATAACTTTCGATCCCATAGTTCGATCTGACCAATTTCAAATAGGCAACAATGGGACAGGATTCTGCGTCGAATGCAACTTGTTGCGAGCAAATCGGTAGAGGATAAGTGCCCGAAAAATGAGTGACATTTTTTGAGTAGTTTTGCGCGCGCACACACACACACACACACACACACACACACACACACACACACACACACACACACACACACACACACACACACACACACACACACACACACACACACACACAGACATCACCTCAATTCGAGAAAGGCAAAAATGGTATAATTTTCGATCCCATAGTCCGATATGGCCAATTTTCAATAGGAAACAACGGGACAGGATTCTACGTCGAATGCAACTTGTTGTGAGCAAATCGGTTAAGAATAAGTGCCCGAAAAATGAGTGACATTTTTTACGCGATTTTTTCGTATGAATTTGTATTTTGGCCAAAACTTTCGATGATCATAGTCTGATCTGGCCAATTTTAAATAGGAAACAATGGGACTGGATTCTGCGTCGAATGCAACTTGTTGCGAGCAAATCGGTTGAGGATAAGTGCCCGAAAAATGAGTGACATTTTTTACGCGATTTTTTTGTATGAATTTGTATTTTGGCCATAACTTCTGATCCCATAGTCCGATCTGGCCAATTTCAAATAGGAAACGATAAGAAAATTATTTTGAGCTTTTTAGTGGAATGTCTTCACTTGTCATAAGACGAGTTAGTACAATCCCATTGAATTCCACCACTTAATTGTATCTTGACAGATACGTATTTCGACCTCAAGTACGAGACACTGAAGACGGCCTTACATTTGAGGTCGAAATACGTATCTGTCAAGATACAATTAAGTGGTGGAATTAAATGGGATTGTACTAACTCGTCTTATGACAAGGGAAATAGGAAACAATAGAACAGGATTCTGCGTCGAATGCAACTTGTTGCGAGCAAATCGGTTAAGGATATGTGCCCGAAAAATGAGTGACATTTTTTACGCAATTTTTTCGTATGAATTTGTATTTTGGCCATAACTTTCGATCCCATAGTTCGATCTGGCCAATTTCAAATAGGAAATTATGGGGCAGGATTCTGCGTCGAATGCAACTTGTTGCGAGCAAATCGGTTGAGGATAAGTGCCCGAAAAATGAGTGACATTTTATACGCAATTTTTTTGTATAAATTTGTATTTTGGCCATGGTGCCTTTCTCGACCTTCGTAAAATGTGTGTGCTTGAAAAAAGATGAGCTAGTGGCTAGGAGTAAAAAAGACAAATTTCTTTGTCCGTTCTATGAAAATCAGATTATTTATGGCAAAGATATTGTAGATCCAGTTGAAAACCGAAAATCATATTTTGTCCCATTTCCGGATGTCGCAACTGGCACAGTTGCGCACTACTCGCGATGCAGTTGCAACATCCGGAAATGCGAGAAAATGCGATTTCGCGGGACCTTTTTCGGTTCGGTTTTCAGCTTGATCTACAATATGCTAATAAGAATTTCGACATTTTTGTTTCCTTTTCCAATCTTTTTTATTTCACCCAGTCATATATTTTAAGGATATCACTTTTGGATGTTAGTTGAACTTATGTTCCGACTACACAAAAAGAAAACGAAAATGTCATTCCCATCACGCGAGCGGGAGGCAATATTTGTTATGATATAAATCTCATGACCGTCTTTCTGCCAAACTCCCGTATGACGTGGGAGAGACAGAGACATCATCTCAGTTCGTCGAGCTGAACCGATTGGTATATAACACTATGGGTCTCCAGGCCTTCTGTAGAAGTTTGGTTTTTGGAGCGAACATACAGCCTTTTCGTATAAAAAGGCTAAAATGGCGTTTCGGCCATAACTTCCGATCCCATAGTCCGATCTAGCCAATTTTCAATAGGAAACAATGGGACAGGATTCTGCGTCGAATGCAACTTGTTGCGAGCAAATCGGTTGAGGATAAGTGTCCGAAAATGTGTGACATTTTTTACGCGATTTTTTTGTATGAATTTGTATTTTGGCCATAACTTTCGATCCCATAGTCCGATCTGGCCAATTTCAAATAGGAAACAATGGGACAGGATTCTGCGTCGAATGCAACTTATTGCGAGCAAATCGGTTGAAGATAAGTGCCCGAAAAATGAGTGACATTTTTTACACGATTTTTACGTATTATTTTGTGTTTTGGCCATAACTTTTGATCCCATAGTCCGATCGGGCCAATTTCAAATAGGAAATAATGAAACAGGATTCTGCGTCGAATGCAGCTTGTTGCGAGCAAATCGGTTGAGGATAAGTGCCCGAAAAATGAGTGACATTTTTTACACGATTTTTACGTATTATTTTGTGTTTTGGCCATAACTTTTGATCCCATAGTCCGATCGGGCCAATTTCAAATAGGAAACAATAAGACAGGATTCTGCGTCGAATGCAACTTGTCGCGAGCAAATCGGTTGATGATAAGTGCCCGAAAAATGAGTGACATTTTTTACGCGATTTTTTCATATGATTTTGTATTTTGGCCATAACTTTCGATCCCATAGTCCGATCCGGCCAATTTCAAATAGGAAACAATGGGACAGGATTCTGCGTCGAATGCAACTTGTTGCGAGCAAATCGGTTGAGGATAAGTGCCCGAAAAATGAGTGACATTTTTTACGCGATTTTTTCAAATGAATTTGTATTTTGGCCATAACTCTCGATCCCATGGTCCGATCTGGCCAATTTCAAATAGGAAACAATGGGACAGGATTCTGCGTCGAATGCAACTTGTTGCGAGCAAATCGGTTGAGGATAAGTGCCCGAAAAATGAGTGACATTTTTTGAGTAGTTTTGCGCACACACACACACACACACATACACACACACACACACACACACACACACACACACACACACACACACACACACACACACACACACACACAGACATCACCTCAATTCGTCGAACTGAGTCGATTGGTATATAACACTATGGGTCTCCGGGCTTTCTATAAAAAGTTTGTTTTTGGAGCGATCATATAGCCTTTACCGTATACTTAGTATACGAGAAAGGCAAAAATGCAAAACAATCGATAAATATCACTGTATGATCTCTAGATTGATTAGCAATTCTCAATCGAGAACATGTCTACACGTCTAGTATTATTAATAAATACAATTTTAATATTAATAATATGAAAACTAACATTCGTGATCATTCATTTAATTTACCTTTTAGAGGAAGAAAGAAAATAAATACATGTTACAGTTATCGTTTCAAAGACAGCAACACATCCTGCAAAATGCGTAAATAATAATTATAATATGTAGGTAATAAAAGAAAGTGTCGAAAATTCAAATCAAAAATAGCTACCAACAATTTCTTTTTAAAAGAATACCACTAAGCAGATGAGATGCATATGCATATTTTTATTTTTTTTTTTTTATTTATTTTTTTTTTTTTATTTTTTTATGTTTTCTCGAACACATTTTTTTTTCAAACGTAATTCGTCAAAATATTCATTTTTAAGTTTCTTATATAAGAATGTCAAAATCTTGTTTTCATTAAAAATATCATAAACACTGGTTCTCTAATAAACGGTTTAACCGTGTTGTATGGACATGTGCAGGCTCAGTTGAATTGTTAAGACTGTAACACAACACGTGCTGGAAAAGCAACATCCATCGAGGGAAAAGGCTGGATCATACCATGCAAACAGACCGTCTCTTCAATCCCACTTTTTGTGTTTCTTTACAAGAACTCTCGTACTTCATATTGAAGCACGATGCCACTGAGAAATACACACAGTGTAGACTTTACACACTCGTACACGCTCCCTCCAGTGTTATTTCTCCCCGGTTTACCCCCCGGATGGAAAAGCCGGAAGATGAAAAAAGTGCCGCACTGTGCAATATCGCATTCTTATTAGTTTTTCTGCTCAGCATGCGATTTTCACTTGCATTCATTGGAATACTTATGAATCTGACACTTCTCTCCAAGGGTCCACCATTCTCCATTTCCCCGCGCAGTATCTATATGCCACCTTCCATCTGAGTCGTTGGTCGTTTTTCTCTGAATGCTTATATGTACGTCGAAAGGGGATTGTGAGACGCTGCGACCAGCGTAAACGAGGCGTCAATTTTATGCATTCCTGCCATTATTATGATGTTTTCCCGCTATTTTCTGCCACCCACATGACGCATTCAGACATACTGACGATGCAGATGACGACGAGTGGAGACATGGACGACAACTGCTGAACTGGAAGCACGGGTGGTGAAAAAGCAAACGATGGAATGCACTTTGTGATGCACTTATTTACAGGGATTTTTGTGTTGTGTTCGGGTCCCAATTGTAGGTACCTTTACGAACACTTTGCTGTGTAGTGAAAATGCTGACTTGAGGACGCGTGCTGCTATGAATGGAACGGCTCTCTGATGACGCCAGACGGAATGTGTTTCTCTTTGTCCATGGGTGGTACGAATTGAGTGTAAAGTAGATTGTTATTTGCAGTTTTCCCCCATTTGTATTCGGTTCTTTTTTAAAATGGGAATGGAGTCCTCTGGAAAATTTCAATTCAACGCTTATTGGAGGTGGCTATTGTTGAGCTAACTTGGAAATTCAACGCCATTTTTTCTTCTCTTTTCTGGCATAAAATTCCCTAAATAGGACATACCTACAGTGCAGCTTAATATACATCAAATACTTCTACTGTTAGGGGAAGGAGTGGCAATATACCCTAGCTAAGCATGGACTGCTTTTATGCCTTGGCCATAACGATTTTCATGGGTATTTCTACCTCATGCAACAGTTAAACAATATAGCTAACTGATGCCATTTTAAAAATTAGAAACAATCTCAATCACATTTCAAAAAGTGATGGTATTTCGTTGGCGGAAGAAAACTCATGAGGCAAAACGCCTTTTAGCCGGCAGCTCTTAGGAAACAACGCACCACGCGTCGGCGAATCAGCATTCTGATATGGACAGTGCATGAAGACGCTTAGTACATTGTAAATTAGTTCTTCTAGGACGTTTTGCCTCGCCGAAATGTTAGATTTTTCATCAAAATGTGGAAAATTTCAGCTTTTCCTACATTCCTATCTATGGATATGGTGGATGTGATCTCTTCTTTAAAAGTAGGCGCTTGCCCGGATTATGGTAATGATGGATGTGATTCCTTCTTTAAAAGGAGACGCTTGTCCGGATTGAGGCAATGGTGGAAGTGCTCCCTTCTTCAAAAGTAGGCGCATGCCCGGATTAAGGCCATGGTGGATGCGATCCCTTCTTTAAAAGTAGTCGCTTACCCGGATTATGACAATGGTGGATGTGATTCCTTCTTTAAAAGTAGGCCCTGCCCGGATTATGGCAATGGTAGATGTGACTCCTTCTTTATAAGTAGGTGGTTGTCGGGAATTAATCAATGGTAGATGTGATCTCTTCCCCGCAAAGCACAATTCAGATTGATTTGGTTGCAATAACTCATATGTGACTTGATTGGTTTTAGTAACTCGTCTACGACAAGTGTGTTGCTTGAGTTTTTAAAGTTAAGCGCTTGCCCGGATTAAGGCAATGTTAGATTTGATCCGGACTTAAGGCGCATGCCCGGATTGAAGCAATGGTGGATGTAATCCCTACTTTAAAAGTAGGCATGTGGCCGAAATAAGTCAATGGTGGATGTGATCCCTCTCTCGGAACTAATTCTACCGTTTTGTTATTTCGTTCTTCCGGCAAATGTCTACCATCAGTCTAGATTTATCAGAAAACACCTTAGTCTCGACCTACTTTACATGAATTATCCCTTTCGCTTTCACAGTTCGAAATTATGCCAAATGTCCGTTATGCCAAATGACCCACTCTTTTCTTGCAGTTTAAAATTATGCCAAATGTCCGTTATGCCAAATGGCCATTATGCCAAATGACATTTATGCCAAATGGCATTATGCCAAATGACGTTATGCCAAATGACTTTATGCCAAATGACCCAGAACCCTCGCCATTGCATGAGTATGTATCTTGTGTGGCAAGTACAATGGATACACTATGCCCAGGGTGTCGAGAATGTTTTCAACCCAAAAATATCCTAGACCGGACCGAGAATCGAACTCGCCATCTCCGAATTGGCAATCCTACGCCTTTGCTCGCAAGGCTACTGGAGACCTCACTGTCGGATTTTCTCTCTTTTTTTGTATAGGTCAAGCACAACAAAACACAAAATTCAATTTAAATATAACTTTATTTTTTTTCAGTTTTTTTCTTTTTTTTCCCAATATTTTTCACATCTGCTGTCAACAACGTTCGTCACAAAACTGATCATTACTATACACGGAGTGTCTCTCCAGCCATAAACACTCTTAAAAATTGCCCAACAAATTGAATGAATTTCAACTCTAATATCTTCCGTAACATTTTTAAAATAAATCTATACTGTACACTATGACACATCGTTTTTATTTGTTGATTGAGTATTAGATTAAAGGAATATTTGATATTCTACTATATACTATTCTTTACAGGGAGCGGGCCATTTAGCATAAAGGCATTTGGCATAACGCCGTTTGGCATAAGGTCATTTGGCATAAAGGCCATTTGGCATAATGGTCATTTGGCATATCGGACAATTGTAACCAACGTCAAAAGTGAGAAATATCCCTTTCGCTTTCACAGTTCGAAATTATGCCAAATGTCCGTTATGCCAAATGACCCACTCTTTTATTTCAGTTCAAAATTATGCCAAATGTCCGTTATGCCAAATGACCATTATGCCAAATGGCTTTTATGCCAAATGACCTTATGCCAAATGGCATTATGCCAAATGACTTTATGCCAAATAACCCAGACCCATTCTCTACATCCTTCTCCTCCGCTACTCTTGAAAACTGAAGCATATCACACAAATAACAACAATCAACATTGAAGTTTTCCAGGATCTGATTGGCATGCTCTGAAAAGATAAAAATAATTAATCTTATATTAATTGGAGACCTATTTGGAAACGAGACTTACCAACGATAATTCAAAATTGTATCACATAAATTATAACCCCTTATTGAGTAACAACTAACTGAGTTCCACGTACTCTTCCGTCATGTTAGCAACATCAGTTCTCTACGCCAAGGCAATAGCTGATCTTAGTCATGTAATCATGAAGAGAACTTATCACGCTCAGTCAATCTTGCATCAAAATCAGGAAATTGACTAAATGTTTTTGCTCATTTCGTTCCTAACATGTTTTAACTCTACACATAACAACGGCTGATTTTAGTCATGCAATCATAAAGTGAGCTTACCAGGCTCTAGAAGGTCAATCTTGCATCAAAATCAGGAAATTGTCTACAACTTTTTGCTCATTTCGTACCATACATGTTTTAACTCTACACACAAGCAAAGGCTGATCTTAGTCAAGCAGTCATGAAGGGAGCTTACCAGGCTCTAGAAGGTCAATCTTGCATCAAAATCAGGAAATTGTCTTCAACTTTTTTGCTCATTTCGTACCATACAAGTTCTAATTCTACACATAATTTATTTATTTATTGCCAGACTAATGCCGAAGTGGCCTGTGCTGCACATAAAAGTCTTCTTCATTCAGCTCGGTCCATGGCTGCACTTCGCCAACCACGCAGTCTGCGGAGGGTCCGCAAATCGTCCTCCACCTGATCGATCTCCCTTGCCCGCTGTGGACCTTGCCTTCTTGTTCCCGTCGGATCGTTGACGAGAACCATTTTCACCGGATTACTGTCCGACATTCTGGCTACGTGCCCGGCCCACCGCAGTCTTCCGATTTTCGCGGCGTAAACGATGGATGGTTCTCCCAACAGCTTAAGCGACTCGTGGTTCATTTGCCCCCTCCACGTACCGTCCGCCATCTGCACCCCACTATAGATGGTACGCAACACTTTCTTTTCGAAAATTCCCAGTGCGCGTTGGTTCTCCACGAGTATCGTCCAGGTCTCTTGTCCGTAGAGAACTACCGGTCTAATAAGCGTTTTGTAGATAGTCAGTTTGGTACGGCAGCGAACTCTATTCGATCGGAGCGTCTTGCGGAGTCCAAAGTATGTAAGATTTCCAGCCAATATGCGTCTCCGAATTTTTCTGCTGGTATCATTATCGGCGGTCACCAGTGAGCCCAAGTACACGAATTCTTCAACCACCTCGATTTCGTCACCATCGATAGAAACTCGTGGTGGGTAGCTTACATTGACCTCTCTTGAGCCTCTTCCTATCATGTACTTCGCCTTCGACGTGTTGATGACTAGTTCAACCCTTTTAGCTTCGCTTTCAGTCTGATGTAGGTTTTTTCCATCATCTCAAAGTTACGTGCCACGATATCAATCTCGTCAACGAAACCAAATAACTGGACGGACTTCGTGAAAATCGTACCACTCCTGTCAATCCCTGCCCTTCGTATTACTCCCTCCAAAGCGATGTTGAATAGCAGACACGAAAGACCATCACCTTGCCGTAACCCTGTACGCATTTCGAAGGGACTCGAGAATGCCCCTGAAACTCAAACTACGCACCTCACCCGATCCATCGTCGCCTTGACCAACCGTATCAGTTTATCCGGAAATCCGTTTTCGTGCATTAGCTGCCATAGCTGGTCCCGATTGATTGTATCATATGCGGCTTTGAAGTCGATAAATAGATGATGTGTGGGCACGTTGCATTCGCGGCATTTCTGCAATACCTGACGTATGGCGAACACTTGGTCTGTGGTAGAGCGTTCACCCATAAATCCCGCCTGGTACTGCCCCACGAACTCTCTTGCAATTGGTGTTAGTCCGCTGCATAAAATTTGGGAGAGTACCTTGTAGGCGGAGTTCAGCAATGTGATTGCGCGGTAGTTGCTACAATCCAGCTTATAGTCTTTTTTGATGGGACACACGACACCGTCCATCCACTGCGGCAGAACCTCATCCTCCCAAACCTTGGTAATCACACAGTGCAGCGCTCTAGCCAGTGCCTCACCACCGTGTTTAAACAGCTCTCCTGGTAGTTGGTCAACTCCAGGGGCTTTGTTGTTTTTCAGCCGGCCGATCTCCTCATGGATTTCCTGGAGATTCGGAGTCGGAAGTCGCATGTCCTGCGCGCGTGCTCCTAGGTTCATTACCATACCACCAGCGTTGTCTGCCATATCGCCATTCAGGTGCTCTTCGTAGTGCTGCCGCCACCTTTGGATCACCTCACGCTCGTTCGTAAGAAGGTTCCTTACACATATCGGGCTATGGCACGTGGCCCTTACTTGAACGTTTCAACTTCTCATAGAACTTTCGTGCGTTATTAGCGCGGTACAGTTCCTCCGTCTCTTCACGATCTCGATCTTCCTGCTGGGGCTTTTTCCTCCGGAAAATCGAGTTTTGTCTGTTCCGCGCCCGTTTGTATCAAGCCTCGTTGGCCCTCGTGCGGTGTTGCAGCAATCTCGCCCATGCTGCATTCTTCTCCTCAACTAACTGCTCACATTCGCCGTCATACAAGTCGTGTTTCTAATCTGGAAACACCGTGCCTAGTGCAGCGGTTGCGGTGCTTCCATCGAATATCTCTCCAGCCATCTTCAAGAGATGCTGCGCCTAGCTGCTCTTCCATTGGGAGTGCCACTTCCAGCTGCTGCGCGTAGTCTTGGGCTAGTCTACCGTCTTGTAGCCGCCCAATTAGCCGTCTTGTAGCCGCATAAGCCGGTCGGATTCAATATTCGTACTGCGGAAAGTGCAGACGTTCGTGATGTCGGAGAAGAATTTACCGTCGATTAGAACGTGGTCGTGGATATTTTTGCGGGGAAAGAAGGTGCTACGGACTACCATTCCGCGGGAGGCTGCGAAGTTTATGCATCGTTGGCCGTTATCATTCGATACGGTGTGCAGACTATCCGGTCCGATGACCGGTCTATACATTTCCTCCCTTCCTACCTGAGCGTTCATGTCGCCGATGACGATTTTCCCTTCGTGTGGGCAGTGCACGTTGATGATGCTATAGTTGGAAAGACGGCCTTTTATCCTCAGCTTGCACATCCTTGCATTGTTTGGCACCCACCCAATCACTCGTTGGCGCATCTTTCTCAGCACTATGAAGCCGGTTCCCAGCTCGTTGGTGGTGCCACAGCTTTGGTAGAAGGTAGTCGCTCGATGCCCGCTTTTCCACACTTTCTGTACTGTCCAGCAAATCTCCTGCAGCGCTACGACGGCGACGTCGAAGTTGCGGGGATGTAATTCATCGAAGATTATCCTGTCGCAACCTGCGAAACCTAGCGACTTGCAGTTCCATGTTCCAAGCTTGCAATCGTGATCCTTTATTTGTCGCCTCGGTCTTTGCCTATTATATCGAGTCGTATTAACTTTTATATTGCTCGTAATTATTGGGTTTCCAGGTGGCTATTGAACCTGCGCAAACCTCCTGTCTCGTCGGAGGGCCGTCGTGTCAGGTATGTTTTGTGTCCCGTCTGACACCAGGATTTGGGCTTGTGCACTTTGAGCACTAGCCCTATATCATCCTTGACCTCGTCGGAACAGACTCATACAAGATAGCGGATAGCATCGGGAAGTCCATCGTTATTTTCTCCGTTTGCGACTTAAATCCGGTGCTAAAACCATTAATCAATCGATAATGCTCAAGTGAGTTATTTAACTCACCATCAGAGAATAAAATATTCACCATTTAATATTGAAGCAGATTTCAAATTTCTTCTTCATAGACTAACTCATATGATTGGTACCGCGTTGGAAAAAAAATCATAATTTGTCTTGATTTATTTTGACTTTTGGTACTAAAAGTGCCGCTCAATTGGTCGGGGTTCAGCCAAAATGCACAAACTTTCGTTTAGTAGATTTAATTGATCGTAAATGGTATCGGATGCCACGGGCGCTACTGCGTCCATAAATAAACTAGTAAAAGATAAAAGTGCAAGGACAAACTTGCCATCTGAAATACTCATGCAACAGAAATTTACCTGACAAAGCCTAATTTTTCCTGAACAGCCGATCCATTCAACACTCCAATGAAAAACCGACCGGCTAGGAAATCCGAACATAGTGCGCATCGAGAACTTGCTCTGGGAGAGTCGCAAAAAACAGCGGTTATTATGGTAATAATCGCGGAAAAGATCGTTTTCTTGTTTGTGTTGGCGTTTGGAGTTGAGTTTGACGGAACAATCAATTGGATTGGATTGTTTATCATATTTTTATGAATCATTGATTATTGTATATATGTAAAGATATTTTTTGCCCCTGAAAACGCTTCCGATATAAACAGGGAGGGTCGTAGTGGCACTGTGATAATTTACTTGAGAACGAGGTATTTCAAGGGGCCCTCCTTAGCCGTGCGGTAAGACGCGCGGCTACAAAGCAAGACCATGCTGAGGGTGGCTGGGTTCGATTCCCGGTGCCGGTCTAGGCAATTTTCGGATTGGAAATTGTCTCGACTTCCCTGGGCATAAAAGTATCATCGTGTTAGCCTCATGATATACGAATGCAAAAATGGTAACCTGGCTTAGAAACTTCGCAGTTAATAACTGTGGAAGTGCTTAATGAACACTAAGCTGCGAGGCGGCTCTGTCCCAGTGTGGGGATGTAATGCCAATAAGAAGAAGAAGAAGTAACGGAAAAATAACCTTTTCCTTGAAGTATTTTGTTCTTTCATCGTTAGACAATATAAATTTTGGGAAGTTTAAATTTCTAATACAGAAGTAGATTTAATTAATTTATAAAAACCGATTTTTTTCAATATTTTTATCAGTATTCTTCTTCTTGCTTCTACTTCTTCTTCTTCTTTTTTTCTTCTTCTTCTTTTTCTTCTTCTTCTTCATTATTCTCTCATTGCATGATGAACTTATGAAATATTTCAAAGTCTATAGCGCATCCTTTTATAATTAGCATGTGTCACATTTGAAATCCATCTTTTTTAAACAACCATCAAACGTGCTTTTATCTATCATAAATATCTCCGAAAAGAGTACATGATGATGCTTTTATCTCAGTATTAGGTATCAAATCCCTTATGTCTGAATATTATATTGAAACATCATCAGCTACAATGATGACAAACAATACTCGCTCGGGATGTTAATCGTAATTTCTTTATTGCTGAAGCACCTTCCATGAACCTGAAGCATAGGTACAAAATTCTGCTACACCCACCAATTCAATCCTCGACCTGCTTTTGATGATACTGCGCTTATAAATATGTACATCAAAATGTTCTGTCACCCCCTACCCATGGTGCACGTGTGTGCACAAAATCCAAACTTAAATCCAGCATAATTAAACTCACATAACGATTACATGGGTGACGCAGCAGTGTACCGAGAAAAACCCAAATCATCAATTTCGCATACCTATATGGATCATCCTTTCGGCGTTCGTTCAGCTTCCTTGCCAACTCGACCACCTTTGAACGCGTGCCACCCTTTTTCCACCGGGCGATCCCGCCATTATGCCGGCACTGAGGCGGAACACATACTTGAAGCAAGCATGAAAGGAACCAGAACGTGTCTAATTTGGCTGCTCTTTATAGCACTTATCGTTTTTAATTGTTTACGCCTTTGACTTTGAGTGACATTGGCGTGAGGATAAGGGGTTTTCAAAAAAACGAGATCCATACGACATTGCGTGTGCCTTCCTCTTTCTTAATGATTCAAAGCTTATGGTGTACATCAAGAATGTGAATTGTCAATTTATTGTGTTAGTAATAAAGCAAAATTGTACTGTTTTGAAAAATAGACTTCTAAATGAGTAAATTAAAAAATAAATATAAAATCCAAAGGGCACGGATTGCTTACAAAGCAAAATAAAATCATAGAGATTTTCCAAGAAAAATATGTAAAATCTTTTAATGCCTCATGAGTAACATATGAAGATACATTAGTTTTGATTTCGAATATAATGTATCTGTTCAATTAATAATAACGCTCTTCTAAATCAATAAAAATAAATTGTTTCCAAATGTTAAACTTTAAACAATTATTGCTTCAATTATTTTTTTTAAAATTTAAAACATAAACATATATAACACATAAATTCACGCAATATGAACCAAAGTTCTTGTAAATGCATCCGTTCATCGTTTTCTTCAATGTCTTCTATTGATCTTCAAAGTAAGATTCACATGCACAACACACCTCTTTTCTTCCTTTTACTTGTATGAATCTGGACCAACTGTGTACGGCAACCAATAATACTTACTCCAACGTACACACATTTGTGTGCAGTTACCGTTTGAACTACAACCTAGGACAGATATTGAGTTTGAACACTGCCACCCCCTAATCAGAACGCAGACACTTGGAATGAGGTGCAGTGAAGGAAGGCGCTCGGAGACGAGACGATACAAGCAAAACCACCTGGCAGAAAACTTTTCGGATTCAACTCACTCGAAATAACATGCAATGTTTGTTTGATTTAGGAGTATTCTCATTTCGAGTTTCCAACAATTTGCTGTCTCTGTTGCTGATGGGTTTCATCTGTCGAAAGGAAAGCTGCTTTGTGGTTGAGGTCCCATGTACCGTTCGCAAACGGCATGACATGGTGAACCATGTGAGATCCAATGTTTCGTTTCGATTTGGGGGAAGTTATTTATTTTGATTGATTTCGGGTATTAAATTGAAGCTGTAACGAAGCATTCATTAGGTTT
Organism: Armigeres subalbatus; assembly: GCF_024139115.2. Lineage (NCBI taxonomy): Eukaryota > Metazoa > Arthropoda > Insecta > Diptera > Culicidae > Armigeres > Armigeres subalbatus. Next base: position 153,136,883 of record NC_085140.1, on the reverse strand, counting down.
ATGATAAAAAAAAACACATTTTAGAAGAGAAGGCTTCAGTTAATTGTGGACATCAATTTTGAATTTTAATATCAATCTTCTTGTCGGCATTGCATCCTCTATTGAGACATTGCCGCCTCACAGCTTAGTGTTCATTCAGCACTTCCACAGTTGTCAAACCCCAGCAGCACGTATATTCCACCAAGGTTGCTGCAACTAATATGTGACCAGATTCAGTCACAATCAAGTTACTGTTACCCATTTTGCTTAACATGTGCTGCTCGGGAAGTTAAGCATTGTGATACTCAAATTTTTACATATGTAGGTTTGCTTTGGTTCAGGTGAATATTTATGGATTATATTTCCACGATGTTGCCCGAGACGAGCTTGGTGTTCTAGTGGCTACCGCTTCTGCCTTATAAGCAGGAGGTCGTGGGTTCAATTCCAGACTCGTCCCTTTCCTACTTTGTATTTCTAATTAAGTTCTATCTGTGTTTCATGTTCCACCAAAACTATTCCTACTGTTATAACCTCCCACGCTAACAATTCCAAAACCTCCCGTGACACCTGAGAGGTTTTAGAGTTCTCTGCATCTTTCTTAAGTAGGTGTCTAACTAACCATCCTTCTCCTTAATTGGGTATTTTTAAAACCATTAGCTACAATCACAACAAGGTACAAATAGACTGCTCGGTATTGTTATGATGTAATTCCTGCAAAGACGATCAAAAATAGTTAATTACTAAGTCAAATGTAGATTCAAAGTAAAGATCTAACAATAAATTTATAATTTGAATTGGAAAAACAATCGTTAAACAATAAATTTTATTGCTTGGATCAAAAAACTATTACAATACAAAAACTATCGAAATTGTTGTTTTATGTTTCCAAATGTATGAGCAAAAATTGTTGTGAAGTAATACTTACTCGCATTATACTGTACAAAATTACGCAAATGAATGAAAGGTTAGCTAATTTATAATTTTCATCATGTTTGATCGCATGTTAACAATAGCCAAATATTCATCATCATTCTAAAAGGCTTTTGATAATCGAATATTCGTCATGCACTCTTAAAAACCTCGAATAATGATCACGAGAAATGTCGACAACAACGACCTTGCTCATTCCCCATTCCAAATAAAGACAAAACACATTCAACAGGCACTACACACTACCCACTCACTCAACATGATTTTGCACAAACCCATCAGACCGAATAGCTACTAAGCACGCACTGAACATAAATCCTCGAACGGTTCTGCTGTGTTTCACACAATGATGCCTCCAAACAAAAAGCACAACCATTGTGATGAGGACAAAACTGTAAAAAAATAATTAGGCATCGAGCTGCGAAAATTGAACATTACAAACGATGCTAGCAAACATAAATAATTTCAAATCATCATCGAGAGTGACAATGGGTCTACGAAATTAGAATTCTAAATGCTTGTCCTTCCCAAGTAACATTTTTAGTTTTATAACAGTCATGAAAACCATCATTTGCTCTACATGCTCTACATAAAACCAGCATAAATCCAAAATGTTGCTATGGATGTAGTGTCGGGGAATCGGACGACAAAATCTTTCATAAGCCTTTGTTATAATTAAGCTTTTGCGTTTTACATCCGTTTACAATGGTTTTCCAATTACTGGAAGCAGTGAATCATTCTCACCCTTATTTGACACATATGTGTCCAATAGACGACCTCTCTTATAATGCACTGTCATCGGGACAACAGTTTGTTGTCTCGATGACGGTAAATATAAAAGACGTCGTCATCAATTTCCTCCATTTTGATAGAATGAGCAAGTATAGAGTGTAGTTTAAATCATATGAACGAACATTTTTCAGCAATTAAAAAAAAGCCATTACCCCGAGCGCCATTACCACGAATGAGTCACCACCCCGGATGAGTCAGTAATCCGAATCAGTCATGATTGCAAGTTTTTATACTTCATTTCATTAAAAAAAATTATGGAAATTTGTTTTCCATTCATGTGAATTAATAACACTTGAGGAGGTCAAATGCAAAGGGGGGTAAGTGACAAAAACTTAGTTTTAAGAAAAATGAGTCCAAAGTTTTTCTTCGTTTCATACTAATTGTATGGAAGTTAAAAAAATTACTAATTTACCTTAAATTTCCACATTTTTTGTAATCAACGTGCAAAATACTCCAACATATTGCCACAATGCTTTAGAACCATAGTATTTTTTGCTATAGTCAACTCAATTTTGACCAAAATGTCATTACACCCCTGTTCTTCTAACATCCTTACTTGTTTAATAAATCAATAGCAGAGCGACTCCAGTCGAGTAGCTCACACAGTTTTTACCAGAATTTTGATCCTAGATCTGTACTAATTTTTCTAGCCAATAGTCATTTGACAATGTTCACCGTGCAAGTCTCGCAGTTTCATCAAATAGTATTTCCACAGAATAAAGTAAATTATTTGTTATCTTCGAAATCAAAATCCTGTCCTGTATATACCTTCTTAAGAAGTATGAGGCAATGGTGGATGTGTTGAGACGATGTGGATGTGTCCTAGATGTTATTATGCTTTCGTTAATAATAAGTATCTGCCCGAAATAAGATAATGGGGAATGTATTCCATTCTATAAAAGCAGGCATTTTCACGAAGTAAGAAATAGGTGTTAGCAAAGATGCAGGGTTTCGACTTTTCGTTTCGATGAGAACAAAGCAATCGTTTTTCGGGCCCTGCGAGAATCTATATTCTTTGTTTATTGCGAGGAACGTCATTCACCTACCAATCTTTTCTCTGGAGCTAGCCTTGGAAAATAAACGAAAATCGTGCCTATTAGACGAAAATCCTTTTTCGTTTCATCACTTTTTTCTCTAATTCATTTTTCGCGAGAATTATCGCAGAACAATTATAAAAATTGTATGGCCATGGCGGGATTCGAACCCAGAATATCAACAATAATAGCCAAAGGGATGCGCTCACACTAGCCACTCCACCACGTTATCTAGATGTTGGTACTAGGTTATATGTACCACAAAGGCTACTACCGTTGGCATTGCTGATGGCAACGAAAAAGCTCGGATATGAAAGAAAACGAGCAAATCAACTTCCCGCGGCAATCGAAGTGAGCGAAAAATGGTTATCACTCTCCAGACCGTTTTTCTTTCCCGAAAAGCGATTTCTCATCGAAAGTTTTCGTGAGGGAGCATCATGTGCTCCTGAGATTGAGGGAGCATTACGAACCCTGCAAAGATGGATGGAAAAAATGTTTATGTGGATTGTACGACAATTCCCCGAATGCAATTTCCCCGAATGCAATTTCCCCGAATGTAACAATTCCCCGAATGCAATTTCCTCGAATATAACAATTCCCTGAAAATAAAGTATTTTTTGCAAACACATAATTGTCATCGACTATAACCGCCCGAATTGGGGGGGGGGTCCCATAGCGTAGTTGGCTAAACGTTCGCCTTATAAGCGAATGGTCATGGGTTCGATTCCCAGTCCCTTCATCAAACCCTCGTCAGTCGCCGGATCAGCAGCCCATAGATTCTGTGTCGATTCTGTTCAGCAGAATACCATAGTAGATCACGACACAGTAGCGGCCAAGAACACATAGTGCCTACCAAATAAATACATGAATAAAAAAAAGCGCCCGAACAGAGTAACGTTCAAAGATTTGTTCCAGAGTGTCTCTTTGGAGATGCCGAACATGATCAAATCTTTCGATAGTATTGTATGCCCTTGATCTTACTTATTGTTAAATTATAAAGATATTAGAATAAAGTTTTTTTTCTAAAATAGTCGAACAAAGGCTGAATTTCTTTGGTGGAGTAGAATCGCGAACAGAAATTCCGATTAAAAGCATCATGGTAAAAATTTGTGAAATCAAACTCCTGTCCTATGTAAGGTCTATCCCTTCTTAAGAAGTTACTGTAATCGTGGATATGAATCCTTAAAAAAAATGCTTATACCCGGAATAAGGCTATGGTTAATGTGATCCCTTCTTTAAAAATAATGCATCTACTCGGAATAACGCAATGGATTAATTTGATCTCTACTTTGGAAGTACAGGGGTTAGGCAAAATGATTGAGATAGGCAAAATTTGGCCCAAATTCAAATCCTTATAACTTTTTGAAAAATTGATGAAATTGGACAAAACCGGAAGCATTCGACGGCAAATTTAGTCAAGATTTAGGAACATGTGCGTTCACGAATACTGGCCACCGGACACCGGAGATGTTCCGGATTTTCGGAGGCCATGTCAAAAACACTTTTTTTTTGCCGCTCGTATTTTTGTGTGGTTTGAAGTTACATCGATAAACACTATTTTCCTAGAAACTAGATCTTATTGAAAATTGAATGCGGGCTGTTGCGCTAAGATCCGTTGAAAATTATCCGAGATATGGCCATTTCAGTGAACCTGGTTCCGGATACTATGGTCAATTATGTATATCCTTCCAATCACGTATATATTATCCGGTACCATATCAATATTGGTATCAAACTTCAAGATTTTTCATGGAAATGCTTCAGGAAGCATATGCAGGACGATCAGTTGCCCTGACCACTCTGTGGTAGGTTCCAGGTGCCCCGGGGGAAGTGGCCAATTTGAAAAACGTTCAGAACCCTATCAATATGGGTATCAAGCTTCAAGATTTTTCATGGAGATGCTTTAGGAAGCATATTCAGGATGGTCAGTTGCTCTGACCACTCTGTAGTAGGTTCCAGGTGCCCCGGGGGAAGTGGCCAATTTGAAAAACGTTCAGAACCCTATCAATATGGGTATCAAACTTCAAGATTTTTCATGGAGATACTTCAGGAAGCATATGCAGGACGATCAGTTGCCCTGACCACTCTGTGGTAGGTGCCAGGTGCCCCGGGGGAAGTGGCCAATTTGAAAAACGTTCAGAACCCTACCAATATGGGTATCAAACTTCAAGATTTTTCATGGAGATGCTTTAGGAAGCATATTCAGGACGGTCAGTTGCTCTGACCACTCTGTAGTAGGTTCCAGGTGCCCCGGGGGAAGTGGCCAATTTGAAAAACGTTCAGAACCCTATCAATATGGGTATCAAACTTCAAGATTATTCATGAAGATGCTTCAGGAAGCATATTCAGGACGATCAGTTGCTCTGACCACTCTGTAGTAGGTGCCAGGTGCCCCGGGGGAAGTAGCCAATTTGAAAAACGTTCAGAACCGTATCAATATGGGTATCAAACTTCAAGATTGTTTATGAAGATGCTTCAGGAAGCATATTCAGGATGATCAATTGCCCTGACCACTCTGTAGTAGGTTCCAGGTGCCCCGGGGGAAGTGGCCAATTTGAAAAACGTTCAGAGCCCTATCAATATGGGTATCAAACTTCGATCCACCGTGACCGCTGCACGCCTCTTCTTCTTGGACCGGTTGGATTATTATCGAAGCATCATCTCAATCGGGTTATCGTCTGACATTCTGGCTTCTTGCCCGGCCCATCGTAACCGCCAGAATTGTACCGTGTGGGTAGTTCTCCTAACAGGTACAACTCGTGGTTCATTGACCTCCATCACCACCCCCATTGTATTTCATCTGCACCCCACCATAAATAGTCCGCAACACCTGCCATTTGGAAACTCCAAGGGCGCGTTGGTCCAAATGATCGTCCTGAATATGCTTCCTAAAGCACCTCCATGAAAAATCTTGAAGTTTGATACCCATATTGATAGGGTTCTGAACGTTTTTCAAATTGGCCACTTCCCCCGGGGCATCTTGAACCTACTACAGAGTGGTTAGAGCAACTGACCATCCTGAATATGCTTCCTAAAGCATCATCATGAAAAATCTTGAAGTTCGATACCCCTATTGATAGGGTTCTGAACGTTTTTAAAATTGGCCACTTCCCCCGGGGCACCTTGAACCTACTACAGAGTGGTCAGAGCAACTGATCATCCTGAATATGCTTCCTAAAGCATCTTCATGAAAAATCTTGAAGTTTGATACCCATATTGATACGGTTCTGAACGTTTTTCAAATTGGCCACTTCCCCGGAGCACCTGGAACCTACCATAGAGTGGTCAGGGCAACTGATCGTCCTGAATATGCTTCCTGAAGCATCTCCATGAAAAATCTTGAAGTTTGATACCCATATTGATAGGGCTCTGAACGTTTTTCAAATTGGCCACCTCCGCCGGGGCACCTGGAACCTACTACAGAGTGGTCAGGGCAGCTGATCGTCCTGAATATGCTTCCAGAAGCATCTCCATGAAAAATCTTGAAGTTTGATACCCATATCGATAGGGTTCTGAACGTTTTTCAAATTGGTCACTTCCCCCGGGGCATCTTGAACCTACTACAGAGTGGTTAGAGCAACTGTTCATCCTGAATATGCTTCCTAAAGCATCTTCATGAAAAATCTTGAAGTTTGATACCCATATTGATACGGTTCTGAACGTTTTTCAAATTGGCCACTTCCCCCGGGCACCTGGAACCTACCATAGAGTGGTCAGGGCAACTGATCGTCCTGAATATGCTTCCTGAAGCATCTCCATGAAAAATCTTGAAGTTTGATACCCGTATTGATAGGGCTCTGAACGTTTTTCAAATTGGCCACCTCCGCCGGGGCACCTGGAACCTACTACAGAGTGGTCAGGGCAGCTGATCGTCCTGAATATGCTTCCTGAAGCATCTCCATGGAAAATCTTGAAATTTGATACCCATATCGATAGGGTTCTGAACGTTTTTCAAATTGGCCACTTCCCCCGGGGCACCTGGAACCTACCACAGAGTGGTCAGGGCAACTGATCGTCCTGAATATGCTTCCTTAAGCATCTCCATGAAAAATCTTGAAGTTTGATACCCATATCGATAGGGTTCTGAACGTTTTTCAAATTGGCCACTTCCCCCGGGGCACCTGGAACCTACCACAGAGTGGTCAGGGCAACTGATCGTCCTGAATATGCTTCCTTAAGCATCTCCATGAAAAATCTTGAAGTTTGATACCCATATTGATAGGGTTCTGAACGTTTTTCAAATTGGCCACTTCCCCCGGGGCACCTGGAACCTACCACAGAGTGGTCAGGGCAACTGATCGTCCTGCATATGCTTCCTAAAGCATTTCCATGAAAAATCTTGAAGTTTGATACCAATATTGATATGGTACCGGATAATATATACGTGATTGGAAGGATATACATAATTGACCATAGTATCCCGAACCAGGTTCACTGAAATGGCCATATCTCGGATATTTCTCAACGGATCTTAGCGCAACAGCCCGCATTCAATTTTCAATAAGATCTAGTTTCTAGGAAAATAGTGTTTATCGATGTAACTTCAAACCACACAAAAATACGAGCGGCAGAAAAAATGTGTTTTTGACATGGACTCCGAAAATCCGGAACATCTCCGGTGTCCGGTGGCCAGTATTCGTGACCGCACATGTTCCTAAATCTTGACTAAATTTGCCGTCGAATGCTTCCGGTTTTGTCCAATTTCATCAATTTTTCAAAAAGTTATAAGGATTTTAATTTGGGCCAAATTTTGCCTATCTCAATCATTTTGCCTAACCCCTGTAGGTCTTCTTCTTCTTATTGGCATTACATCCCCACACTGGGACAGAGCCGCCTCGCAGCTTAGTGTTCATTAAGCACTTCCACAGTTATTAACTGCGAGGTTTCTAAGCCAGGTTACCATTTTTGCATTCGTATATCATGAGGCTAGCACGATGATACTTTTATGCCCAGGGAAGTCGAGACAATTTCCAATCCGAAAATTGCCTAGACCGGCACCGGGAATCGAACCCAGCCACCCTCAGCATGGTCTTGCTTTGTAGCCGCGCGTCTTACCGCACGGCTAAGGAGGGCCCCTAGGACCCCTGTAGGTGTTTCCCCAGAATAATGAGGAAGTGAATGTTATTCTTTCTTTAAAAATTTGTAACTACCTGGTAGAAGGAATTGGTAGATGTGATCTATTCATTAGAGTTGGACGTCAGCTCGAAATAAGCCAATGTAAATTGAAATTACCTTTTCAAAAGTAGGAGTTTGCCAGCAAAAAGGTAATGATAAATGTAGTCTCTTCTTTTGATGTAGACGAGTTTGGCCGGAAAAGATATAATATATGAGATCGCAACAAGCAATAAATATCAATTATATAAACCGAAAAAAAAATTATCGAATTCATCGACGTGTTCATTTAAAGAAGGCAATATCTCCTCCATTGTTATAACTCGTCTTCCCCTAATACCGGGCGAACAATACCCCGCAATAAACGCAATAGTTTTCTTCCTTTATCTCTATCCTCCTTCCTTATTTTTCCATTCTCTCTTCCTACATCTCACTTCACATTTCGCCCTTTCTCGCCCCTCACATCACACTTCTAGCATCATATTTTTCACTTCTCACTTCTTACTCCACATTTTTCACTTCTTACTATGTACTTCCTTCTCATTTCTTACTTTACACTTCTCACTTCTCATGTCTCACTTTTCACTTTCCACTACTCACTACTTACTGCTTACTACTCACTTCTTACTTCGCACTTCTCGCTTCTCACTTCTCACTTCTCACATCTCACTTTTCACTTTTCATATCTCATTTTTCACTTCTCACTTCTCATTTCTCACTTTTCATTTCTCACTTCTCATTATGCTCTTCTCACTTCCCAAGTCTCATTTTTCACTTCTCACTACTCATTTCTCACTTTTGCTGCAGCTCAAAATTATGTCGAAAGCCATTTATGCGACTTTATGTTAAACGACGCAGATCTCTTTTTCAGTTTTAGTTTTATCTGCACTGTGGAAACATTTCGGGGAAATTTCATTCGGGAAAATTGCATTCGGGGAATTGGTTTTCGGGGAATTGTCGTACAATCGTTTATGTGATCTCTTATTGTGATACAGTCGAATTTGACCACAATAAGGAAAACATATATAAAATTCCTTCTTAAGCAATATGTATTGAATGTATAATATTTCACCCAAAAATTGTTTTGCCGAATTCATTTTCTCAAAATGAAATTAGGCGACATGTAACTTTAGCGGGCTGCAAAATGGTGGGCTGACATCAAAGAAGGAGCGCCCAACATAGCTATGGTCCCCACAAGATCCTATTTCATGCTTCCACGAGTCGTCCGATGACAAAACGTCAGCTAAGGGTTGTGTTCTTAGCTGGTAGTGCAGCCTGGGCACTGTTGTCCTTCTGACATCAACTAGAGTGAGAAGGTACGTCTCGAGCGTCTGTTCACCAGGAGGTGCGGCTCAAACAGCGTCTACCTGGTCCCCAGCGGCTGATCAACGAAATGCTGTATCTCGTCAGCTATACCTAAGGTGGCAGCCCACCAGCGCGATGTAGATAACGCGACCTCGGTAAGGTAGCTTACTGAAGCCTCTCAAATATCACGAAAAATGGAGATAGAAGAAAAAGAGAACGTTACCGCAACCGACCCGGCAACGAAATAAGGACTTTGATTGGAAACTCGGTACCTGGAATGTCAGGACCCTAAATGAACCTGGACGAGTGAGCCTTCTGGCTCCTGAACTGCAGAAAGTTGGAGTGAACGTGGTCGCTATTCAAGAATTCCGATGGCCTAGATCCGGAGAACGTGGACCCCACTACCAACACTGCATTCAAATATAACATCTATCACAGCGGCGGTGGAAAAGCAAAGCATAGAGTTGGTTTCATAGTGATGGGCAAGCAGATGAAGCGAGTAATGCGGTGGAAGCCCATTAGCGAACGAATATGTGTGTTGAGGATACTTCAATTACATCCGACAAACGATAAATCCGATGGCGTGAAGGACACGTTTTATGAATGTCTTGATAAAGCCTATGGAGAGTGCCCAAACCATGACGTGAAAATTGTTATCGGAGACGCTAACGCTCAGATCGGTAGAGGAGACTTTTTCCGTCCCATAATCGGTTAGGAGAGCCTTCACTCCGCTACCAATGACAACGGCCTACGGCTAGTAAATTTCGCTGCTGCCAGATGGCCAGAGATGGCCATAAGTAGCACCTACGTTACACGAAAGAATATCCGTGGAAAGCGCACCTGGAGACACCCAAATGGTGAAACTTGCAACCATATAGACCATGTTCTGGTGGATGGGCGCCATTTCTTGGATGTTATCAATGTGCGGACATTCAGAGGTCCGAGCATTGACTCTGATCACTACCTCGTTGTCAGTAAAATTCTTTCACGGTTGTCAACTGTACCGAACGAAAGATCACAGCAAACGATGCGTTACAATATCCAGCTATTGTCGGCGGGAGGAGTATCAGCTGAGTACCGCCAGAAGCTCGACGAATGATAAGTGCAATCAACGTTAGCGACAACATCAACGATCTATGGTAGTCGATCCATGGAGCGGTGAGCACAACAGCGCGAGAAGTGGTAGGCACTGCACAGAGCCGAACCAGGACGGGTTGGTTCGATATGGAGTGTCAGTGAGTGACAGACGAGACAACCAAAAAGGGAATTTGCTGACAGATAAAACCGAAGTGGCTGCCAGTAGGGCTTCCATTCCCGGAAACGATTTCCCGGTAAATCATATTTCCCGGGATTCTCGATTCCCGGGATTTATGTATCAGTTTCCCGAATTTCTATTTTCTAAATATTTTGTAATAATTGTCTTATTTTTTTTTAATTTGATGATAACGGATTTTGGGGTATCAATTACATTTTTTACTAGCATCATCTCACTATTTATTTCACTTTTGAATTTTAAGAATTTAAGTTACAACTGAAAATGTTACATAATCATACGGTGCATTCCAACACGTGTTGAAGAGAGGCGAGACAAAGAACCGGTTTGTATCTATCGTTCGTTTATTCAGTAGGTTCAAACGTCGGTAAGCGTTGTGAAGTCGAATTAAAAGCTTAGTGTCTGTGGTGAAACAGCAGAGCTATCAATGTTCGCAAATACTGAGGCAATAGCAGTGGCCGCTTTGGCAGGTTTGTCCTATTATTGTCAAAGGTTTTTAAGACCTTCAATCCTTTTTGATTCAATTCCCGAACAGACTCATATTTCGCAGACTCGTTTGTATTTTGAGATATTTCTAAAATATTTCATTTTAATATTTTATAATATTGGTGGGCTAACAGATTTTGATGGAAAAACAGATTTTATGTCTTTACTATGCGATCATTACAACTGTCTTACATCAAATACTCGCAAAACTTTTACAATTTGATGCGTTCTAGGTGCTCTTCGGCATTTCAAGCAAAGTTTAGCCGAAATATAGTTATAGTCAGGATCATTAAAGTACGACAATCAAGCACTCGCCTTAAAGCTCTTTTTTATTTCGAATGGAAAAATTCTCATATCAAATATTTCATCTGCTTTAAATACAAAACGTGTTCAAGTGGACGTACATGAATAAAAATGATTTATCCTTCAAAGTTGACCAGAAGATTCTATGCACTAAAAAAAGTAGTCGAGTATAAGAATAGTTCATGTTAGGAATATTTTGGCGATAATAGAAGAGAATCTCTCAAAGCCGTCGTTGACCAAAAACTGAAAAAAAAAATGCGGATACAACCTGAAAAAGTTTTTTTTTTTAATATGGAGAAATAGCACATAGTGGAGCTCATCAGGACACTGCAGATCTTACTCTTGATCCAGAGCACATGCTGATACTTATGACATTGCGAACGTTTTGTAGAAGGAGCAAACGCTTTTCGAACTGAACAAAATCTTTCTCAGGCTTTCAACAACTTTTTCCTCACTTGTATGTATGTATGTAGTAAGCCACCATCCTGGCTAGAGTCTTGCTCTGCATGCGGTTCCACTTGACGGTAAGGTCAAATTTCAATATGAGTTTGAATTCAACATGTTGCTGTATCAAGGGCCAAAAATGGGGGTGGTGGACCTGTAAGCACAGACACTTACACGAAACCCACGGGAAAATGAGAATCTCCTTCCAGCAGAATGATCCAACAAAAAGAATAATGAAATTCGCAATACTTGTCAAGCTTTCCACGGGATGGTTTGTTTGAAGAAGGGCGCGTCAAATGGTTAACAACTGTTGGAGATAAAGGTAATAGACGTGAACGACTAATACTTTCCTTCCTTGACTCCGATTGGCTACCACTTCATTGTCCAGTTGTAACTGCATTGATGCCCTGATGCACCCTCCCAACCCCATATCATATATGTACAGTAGAGTGATTCAAATTTTGACTTTTTTGCTCCCCGATGCTTAAACGATTGCATTTGCCTATTTAACAATCCTCCTAAATTTTTAACAAGTTTGGATGTAATTTGATTGTGCACACGTCATTTGAAGTTTGTATGGAAATTACTGTGAAAACTGACCCTTATGTGAAAGACCGTTCCGTGATGTGGCCCATGAACTATTTAAATATAATCAACACATTGCCTACACAGAATACTTCTCAAGCTGAAAGGCAGTTGTTGTTGCGAAGCGATTTCTCGTTTGGAGGCAAAGTTATGAAGAAAACAAAAATGCTCATTATTGATATTGATGTTATTCTTTTACGTGTTAAATTGAATTTCCCACGATTCAGTATTTCCCTAATAACTTTTCTTGTGATCATCAAATCGTTTCGCAACAAAGACGGCCTGTTTCCTTGTAAAATTTCTTATGTTGCCGATGTACTCATATGTTTTTAGAGCTTAAAAGGAAGCGTTGGGGAACGGTTTTCCATGAAAGTTACTGTTTTCATAGCAATTTTCATACAAACTTCAAACCGCGCGTGCTCACTCAATTTACTTGGATTGGACTTACAAGTACCATTCCTTATGTGAGAATTCGTATCGGAAGCCAACGTGAGGTAGGTTATCGAAATGTACCACTAGTCTTGTCGTCCTCAATCGCCATCCAGTATCCGGCTCCCATCGAGGGTCGTGTTTTTGGTGCATGGAAGCAATTTTGACAACATTCTTGCATGTTCTTATCCGCCTGGATCTTCTCGCTGTATGTCGTGTCTTCTCCGCGAACTTGTTTTACTTTCTTGGCATAAAGTGTTCGAACAAACAGAACGGAACAAACGAACGTTCCTTCTTAATTGAAAGGTATCGATGACATCCAATCCCGAGCTGGCTTGCAATGTTCGGGTTACTCTATTGCTCGGTTCGACCTGCTCACCGTTGGACTCGGAATCAAGAGCTCGTCCTCCTAATCAAGAGCTGCCGACTGTCGATATATATCTTGAATATTGTCTTCGAGTTGGTGCTACTACTGCTGATTTGGGAAATCTGCTCCGGAACTTGCTGACTAGCACTGAAACCTTATCTTAATTTAAAATCTTTACTTATATTAACCTTCTAATGCACAAAACCACCTTTAGACGGGGTACTTTTTGAATTTACAAATGGGCCGTTACAAATATTTAATTAACTTTTTGTCCTACTGGTCTCCGAAGGGTCAAGGGAGGGGGGATAATCTATATACATAAAAATGATTTTTTTTCTCCACATTCCAGAAAGGCTGCGAAATTCGGTTGTGGGCACCCTTATTGGTTCGGTTGTGGACACCCTTATTTTATTGATAAATCATTCAGTATTGTTTTAGTTGTCCCTTAACTTATTTTTAATAACGTTTCTATGCAGTTTTTATAATTATTTTGACATCATTGTTTGAAATAAGGAGTTTATTTAATATTTTTGTTCTTTGGGCATGTCTATTTATTATACACACACTTTTTGAAACAAAGCGTTGACCGATTTGCTTGCAACAAGTTGCATTCGACGGGGAATGCTTTCCCATTGTTTCCTATTGAAAATTGGTCAGATCGGACTATGGGATCAAAATTTATGGCCAAAATATTGTTTTTTGAAATGTACGAGAAAGGCACTATTGCATCTAGGGTGATCAATCAGGATTTTTTTGACTGTGATGCATACCAATAAAACGTAAATCAATGTAAAATTTAAACCCATTCACCTAAAGTGCTATTTTAGACCTTTCTTATGTGATTTTTTTCAACATCCTCCTTAATTCACCGAGAGAGACATCATCACTGCTAGGTGAATTGATTTGAGTTTTTTAGTATCTCCTGGCTTTTAGAATGAATAAACTATTCCTTGTCTCTAAATCTGGGTGGTTTTTATTCATGCTTATTTGTTTTTAACGAAGTTTTCAAGGGTGCCCACAACCGAACCACAAAATGAAAATGTCCAAAATCGTCAAATTTTTTAAATTGTCAATATTTTTTTCCAAATCGATGAAATCATACTAATTTCTTTGCTAGTAGTAAGGTTATACGTTTAGCTTTCTATTGCTATGCAAATGTCGACATAAGATCACACAACCCACAACCGAATTTCCTCCCCTACTGAACCGATCAGCGTGAAAATGTGTATGCAGGGGTTTTTGGAGCCGGGGAAGGTTCTTAAGATGGTTCGAAACCCCTCCCTGGTAAAAAATAAATATTAAAATCAAAAAAATCTAAAAACTCCTTGGATTTACTATGTCTGAAACTTGATTATGCATATGTACAACATGTGATAGATTTAGTTCGGAAAAGGTATTGGAGGGTAACCGCCCCTTCGGTGGGGTTTGATCCCACGACCCCAGTTCGCATGACAGGTGCTTTCCCTACTAAGCTACGAAGAACCTCCGTCGTCCACCGCAGCTTAGCGGGTACTGATGAAACCAAATTCCCAGCACCAGGTGCCAGCCGATATCTCGCAATACATTTTCAGAACTAACTCTCTCAAATGTATTTTTGTACACATGTCAACCAAGAAGGAATCATTAAAGAATGTTTTGAAAATCCTCAAAATTATCCGAATGTTATTTTGTTGCCCCCTCAAAATATTACTTTTTGCCTAAAAAATCCAAGGGAGGGAGACAAAATAGTTTTCGAATATTTGTATCAGCCTTGTTTGGATTTCGAAAAGTTTTTCATCATGATCAATGCCTTGTTGCCTTTTTAAAAAGTAGTTTAAAATTAAATTCCAAAATTATACACATTTATAAGAAATATTGAAAATTTGATGCATTTTTGTTCCTTTGTGTTTTGACCCGTAATGCTGGGTAGACACCTTTACATGGTGTGTTACGGGGTAAGATCTACCACGGTTACATTGCCAGCTACAGGCAAATCCTGACCCAACGAATACCTTCCTCATTATCCAACTCCGTGGTACTTATGAGGGTGTCGCTAAGTCGGTGGCCTCTCGTTAAGTAAGTACTACATCAACACTTCCTTCCTCTCCCTAGTTACGGTGAAGATGGGCGTGGCCTGGAGTAGTAATCCTCATGCTTTTGTTATTTTTGTTTAAGACTGGAATCAAGGACCACTTGACCACCCTTCTTGATTTCTGATAGCATTCTAGATAAGGATCTCAAAAGTAAAACATGAGTATCACTAGTGTCCAATCTACGAATTACACCGTAACAATGCTAATGCTAATGCTAATGCTAATGCATTTTTGTTCCTTTGTGTTTTGGTTCGTGTACCTTTGATGAGTAAAATATATGTTGTTTAATATTTTTCCACAACCAACCTTATTTCAATAGGAGATATGATGGTAGGTAAATGATACAAGGAAAACAACAAATAAAACCGAGAAAAAAATAAAAAAATGCTATAATTCAGCTATGAATGAAAAATTTCAAACTTTTAATTTGTTGAAAATGAAAAAAAAAGGAATAGATCCAAGAAATTATGTCATTTGATAAGAGACTGGAAATATAAAATTGAAGAAATTCAGAATGTAAAAATGATGAAATCGCAATTTCAAAACTTTAATTGCCCAAAACATGTTCAGATCGATTTTAGAGAGCAAAATAATGATTTCGAGTTATGAAAATTATTTGGATTTTAAAGAGTTAAGGACAAATAATCCACACCAGAGAGTTAGGAAAGCGACCATAAAATGCAGTGTATCATCACTGTCGGCCATTCTCAGATTCTTTACTGCTTCATTTGTCTGTGGATTTGAATATGAAGTCGGTTCGTTTGGAATATGATTTTCTGATGTTTGACTTGTTCTTGATGTTCCATAGGGTCTTTCCGAATACAGCTCCTTATAAATGTTAAGCGATCAGATGGAGCTTAAGACCGTGGATGGCCCAACAGAAGGCTTTGCTGTTTGTCAATGTTAAAGCTTCTGATGGCTGTTTTTAGCTGAGTCGATGGTATCAGAAATTCAGGTACCGTCGTCGGGGGTGACAATGGGTCAAATGGGGGTGAGAATGGATCACTGTTTCAACTACTTAGAATGCTTATAGAATAGTTTGAATGTGTCTGAGGGCAAGAAGATTAAAATATAAGAGACCTTTTTGAAGGATTTTGTTACCCGACCTACAGGCTGCCGGTGAGAGCGCTGACCCATTCTCACCCCCCAGACCCATTGTAACCCCCGATGGCAGTAGCTTAAGTGGAGGCCAGGATGGTCTAGGGTCCATAATCAGGCGGTTTGGATTTTTGGCCAGGGCAACCAGCGTAGAAAAACATCGAGGATTCACGACCGAGAAAGAAGCAAATCCCTGTGGAACATCTGACATAGAGAGCCAATTCCTTAGTGGTTTCTAGCTCCGTTTAACTTTTGACCCGAAAGCCTTTCTGTCCTTCTATTCTTTCTATCCATATTGCGTCTGCGGAGCTTGAATTCAAATGCGGCGCATTATGGCGAACATGCATCACTAAACATATTCACTAAAACAGCATACCACGACTATTGTAAATCACGCGTATACAAATTGGCTTTCGTTTTTAAATCATTTCTGAGTCACTATGAGCCAAAATGGAAAAAAAAATCGAGACATTCGTCGTGAGACTTGAACAGCGGTTCTCAAGGTGGGGTACATGTACCCCTGGGGGTACTTGTGTCGGGCCCAGTGGGAACCTCGAACGACAATACTTAATGGCGGAAGAATTGCAATTTTAATCAAAATTTATTGATAAAGTTTTGATAATTGTGTAATTTTATTATTCCAAAACTTTGTCTTGTACCAATAAAATATGGATGACGATCAGTAAATTTATTTATTTATTTATTTATTTGTAATTTAATTCATCTGACAAAAATAGTCTTAATGAATATTCCAAGGTTACATAATATAATTTTCTTATTCTGTAAGCGAATTGAGACATACCGAAGTCAAACATATGTTCAACGGAAGTAAACATGCGGATTATTGCACAAATCGGCTGGTTCAATCCATTGAGAGTGCGATGAAAGTTCGGTTGCAACCAGAGACCACTGTCTTAGCATTCTTCCTGAAGTCCTAAAGTTAAGCTGCGACAAAAGACAGGGGCAATTGATGTCAGCGTTGAGCAATTTGACAACAAATGTAGTTTGCTGCACCTTACGCCTCCGATCAAGGGTTTCGAGGCCAAGTAGTTGACATCTGTCGGTACACGCTGGAAGGTTTGCGGGATTACGCTACGGTAGAAGTTTGATGGATATCCGCAAGAACTGGCTCCGCCTAATTCGTAAGTTCCACGTTACATCGTTCGGCGCCCAAACAACAAAAGACGTCTCCAGAATTGGTTGCACGAGTGCACAATAAAGTGTTTTAAAACAGTGCGGATCCGTGAAATTCTTGGATATTCTTGAGATAAATCCAAGCTGTCGGTTTGCTTTAGGAATCATTGTAGCATAATGTGCATTGAAGGAGAGCTTGGGGTCCTAAACAAAACCAAGATCCGTCTCCCCGTCCACTTTGTTCAGCACATTATTCATGATGAGGTAGTTATACATTATTGGATTTGTGAAGCGGTGGAAGGTCATCACGTGACATTTTGTAATGCTGATAATTAGCTTATTCACGGTACACCAGTTGGTAGAGGAGTTAATCAGCGATTGAAGATAATGGGACCAATGAATTCCCACTCCTTTAAAAGATTTTACATTTTTTCAAAAATAAATGACAGCAACACGACCAAAAAATCTGCCGTGCGACCGTACTGACTACTGCGATCGTCAACAACTCTTTCCTCACTTGAGGACAAAATAGCAAGCCTGTCGGATGTATATTTTCAAAACCATATTTTACGACTTACGATTTTGAATTAGTTTCGAGATTTTTTTTTATTTCCCCGGATCCCGGGAAATCCCGGGAAATTATTATATCATTTCCCGTTTCCCGGGAAGTTGATTCCCGGGAAAAATGGAAGCCCTAGCTGCCAGGTGGAAGCAACACTTCGAAACTTTTTTGAATAGTGGAAGTGACGGTGAGTGCATCGGTGAGCAGATTAAATATTAGCGACGATGGACAAGCTGTGGAGTCGCCTACACTAGATGAAGTTAGAAAGCTATTAAAGAGCTGAAAACGATAAGGCTGCGGGGAAAGACCAGCTCCCGGCTGAACTTTTCAAACATGAGCAGCTTTATGAAGTTCTGCGCCATATTATGTCGAAAATATGGAAAGACGAGGAATTGCCCGCTAGCTGGTTGGACGGTCTTATTTGCACTCTCTTCAAGAAAGGTCACAGACTGAAGTGCGCCAATTACCGAGGAATAACCCTCCTTAATTCGGCGTACAAAATTATGTCCCGTATTCTGTTCAACAGATTGAGACCGCTTGAAGAGTCCTTCGTCGACGAGTACCAAGCAGGTTTTCGTGAGGGCCAATCAACGACGGATCAAATGTTTATCCTGACACAAATCCTTGATCAATTCCGGGAGCACAACCTGCAGACACATCATCTGTTTATTGATTCCAAGGCGGCGTACGATTTAGTGAAACGGAATGAATTATGGCAAATTATTAGAACATGGTTTTCCGGCGAAACTGATACGGCCGATTCGTATAACGTTGGACGGATCGAAATCAAGTGTAAGGATTGCAGATGAAATATCGACGTCATTTGTTACCTTAGATGGATTAAAGCAGGGTGATGGACCCTCGAATCTACTGTTCAATATAGCGCTCGAGGGAGCGATTAGGAGAACTGGTGTGCAAAGAAGCGGTACCATTATCACAAGATCGCATATGCATCTGGGATTTGCGGACGATATCGATATTATCGGGATTGATTTCAGTGCCGTGGAAGAGGCTTTTGTGCCTTTTAAGAGGGAGACAGTGAGGATTGGACTCACGATCAATATCAGCAAAACGCTGGCAATCAACGTGGGTTCATTAGTGGTGGTGGTAGCGAAATGGTGCTGGATGGTGAAAAATTTAAAGTGCTGGAAAACTTGAGTAACTTGGAACATTAGTGACGTGCGATAATGATGTTACCCGCGAGGTGAAAAGACGCATTGCAGCTGCAAATAGGGCTTATTACGAGCTTCGTAACCAGCTTAAGTCCCGTAGTTTGCAAACGAGGACAAAATTCGCACTCTGATTCTTTCGGTGGCTTTAAACGGCCATGAAACATGGACGTTAAAGGAGGCTGATCGAAGAGGTCTCGGAGTGTTTGAGCGTAAGGTGCTGCGGTCAATACTCGGCGATAAACAGGAGAACGGTATCTGGCGGCGTCGCATGAATCACGAGTTGTACCAGGGCAGGGGCTGGATATTATTAAGCTTATACAACACGGCAGACTACGGTGCGATGGACACGTTGTTCGTTTGCCTGAAGAACGTATAGCGAAGATAATATTTAGTAGAGAAACCGGAAGAGGCCACAGGCTTCGTGGAAGGCCGCGTACACGATGTTTTTTTTTTGCAGTTGAAGAGGACCTGATGGCGCTCAACGTTCAGGGCGACTGGAAGCGATTGGCCCAGGATCAAATCCAGTGGATAAGGATACTTCTCTCGACGTAGGTTCATCCAAGAGCTTTAGCCCATCAAGTATCAAGTAAGTAACTTTCGCGGTATGCCATTTGATGGGTTATTTAATTTATTTAGTCTACATCTAAACAGATAACACTGAATCAACAATTTGATGCCATAATACACGGTTCGAGGCCGCATCTCTCGAATGCGCCCACACCGTCTTCTTGCATACCGCCAAAAATGGTCCTAAGCACCCTTACACGTCTCTCGAATACACCGAGTATGATGCTTGCAAGTCCTCCTCGAGAATTGTCCATGTTTCATGTCCGTAGAAGACTACCGGTCTTATTAGCGTCTTGTACATGACACATTTGGAGCGGAGGTGAATCTTTTTTTACCGCAGTTTCTTCTGGAGCCCGCCTTCGTATTTCACTACTAACATTGTTACCAGCCGTTAGCAAGGATCCAAGGTAGACGAATTCCTCGACCGCCTCGAAAGCATCCCCATCTATCGTAACACTGCTTCACAGGCCCTGTCGCCCTCGGTTCCGCCCACTAGCATGTACTTTGTCTTTTTGTCCAAGATAAATGTAAAGATGTAAAGATGTAAAGATCTGGTCCGTTATCGAGCGGCCGTCAACGAAGTCGGCCTGATAACCTTCCACGAACTCATTCACTAATGGTGACAGACGACGGAAGACTTTCAAGGCGACATTAAGGGTGGTGATCGCTCAAAAGCTCTCACACTGCAACTTGTTACCTTTCTCGAAGATGGGGTATGTGACCCCTTGCTTCCACTCCTCCAGTAGCTGTTCAGTTTCCCAGGTTCTGACTATCAGTTTATCCGGCCAGTGGCCAGCTTTTCCGGGCCCATCTTGATGAGCTCAGCTCCGATACCATCCTTACCACTTCCTTTTTGGTCTATAGCTGTTGGATGGCATCCTTAACTTCCCTCAAGGTGGGGGCTGGTTGGCTTCCATCGTCCGCTGTAATCATCTCCTCCACTGCCTTGACTTTCACTGCCTGTACTCTCAGCGCCATTTAAATGTTGCTCGTAGTGCTGCTCCAACTTTTCGATCACCACACGTTCGTCCGTCAGGATGCTCCCATCCTTATCCCTGCACATTTCGACTCGCGGCACGAAGCCTTGTGGGATGCGTTGAGCTTTTGATAGAACTTGCGTGTTTCTTGAGAACGGCACAGCTGTTCCATCTCCTTGCACTCCGCTTCTTCCAGGCGGCGTTTCTTCTCCTGGCGGGTCTGCTGTCTCCGCTTCCGTCTACAACATTCAACGTTCTGCCGGGTACATTGCTGCCGTGACCGCCCGCGCTCCGTCCTTCTCCTCCAGAATCTGTTTGCACTCTTTTCCGAACCAATCGTTCCGTCGACTTCGTCCCACATACCCGACGTTGTTCTCCGCTGCGTCGTTAATGGCTGCTTTGACTGTAGCAGTAGTCCTCAAGAGGGGCCCCATCGAGCTCACCCTGTTCCGGCAATGCTGCATCGAGATGCTGCCGGTAATGCAGTTGCGACATCAGGTTGCCTCAGTCGCTCTAGGTCGTACCGCGGCGGTCGTCGGTACCGAACATTGTTGATGACGGATAGCTTTAGGCGCAACCATCACCCGATAGTGGTCAGAATTGATGTTAGCGCCATGTCGTCGATAATGTCGGAGAAGTGCCGTCCTTCAATCAGAACGATGGTCGATTTGTGATTCTGTCTGCAGTGGTGATCTCCAGGTGTACCGATACGGAAGGCTATGTTGAAAGTAGGTGCTGCGAGTGGCCATATTTTTGAAGGCGGCGAAATCAATTAGTCGTGGGCCATTTTCGGTCTAAACTCCACCTCTTGGCCAACCTGAACGTTCAAATCTCCTATGATGATTTTGACGTCGTGGCTTGGGCAGCTGATGGGTTATACTTTTTCAAAATTACTGAAACTTGGGTTGTTTTTCAACTTAGTGTTCTACTAGCATTTCCAGAGTTATTGAAAGCTTTCCTGTGCCTGCCAGTTGCATTAATGTCTTGTGTGGCAAGTACAATGGATACACTGTGCTCAAGGAGCCGAAAATACTTCATAGCATCCTAATCCGAACCGAGAATCGACCTCGAAATCTCCGCATCGGCAATCCTACGCCTTTGCTTGCATGGCTAACTGGTGCGCTTTGTACCGCACTCAAAAAGAACAAAGAAGCATTCGGAGGTATGTTACATTCGGGGAATTGTTATCTTCGGGAAGATTGCATTTGGGGAATTGGTTTTCGGGGAATTATCGTACAATTCATGAAACAAGCATAAATTCCTGAACATATATAAAACAAACGACTAAAAATTAAAACGAAATAATACAAATCTTAACATATCCGACAGAAGCATCGTATAATTTCGAAAATTGGTTGTGATGATAACATTTATCAGACTAAGCAGGTCACATTCAAAAATCAATAATAATTCTAGTCGATAATGACCAACAAATGGGTTACAGAGTGGCATAACCGAGTGCCACTTAATCAACCACATCTTGCTCAACAAAATTCGATAGAATAGGGCGGAAACGATTGAGTTTGTCGTAATCGTACGACTAAAAATTTCACCTTTGGCCGACAGAACTCTAATGTACGAGTGCGTGGTGACGAGGCTATACTCACCAGCACTTATGTCCCTGTCATGGATTTTGTGAAATGCAAAAGTGTGCGTTGACTTGAGCCAGCCATTTCTTATGCTTTCACAAAATTTAAACCACCATCATTGCCCAATTTCTGCCTCCAGCGTATTTTAAACCATTCTTTACTATACTTCATTATAGCCTGGTGTGGTGACATAATGGATCGTTTCATATGAATTAAAAGTGGTACCGAAAATGTCCCTTGCATGCATCTCACTTCGAGTGATGCATAGCACCGTTTTCCTACAGCAACTTCATCTATGGCACAAATGGGTGGCGAGTGGGTCCGTAGCCCTGACTCAATTAGAAAGAACTGCGTTCATAATGTCAAATAGGTGCGAATGTGGCTGCTAATTGAATGGCATACCTGGTTCAGGTTTTTTGGCCTCGTCAACCTTTCAACGGAACAATGTGGTGCCTACCTACCGAAAGTCTAATTACCTTTTTGACCGGTGAAAAACGGGTCAACCCGAATAAATGGGATAGAATGACGTGCAGTATTTGGAAGTGCTACGTGCAGCCATTTGTTTCCAGGAAATCCTAAGCTGGGATGTAAATTCAAAAACCGAAATTCAACAATCGTCCCAGTGCCGGCACATTGCTCGAACAGTCCGACCGAGGTTGGACATTGGCGCACGAATCTGTCATTGGCACCCACCTACCTCAATGTGGATCGGACCGAACGGGGGTAAACGAGCCGAAAAGACGTCAAGAGGGTGCTTAAGAGCATAAATGATCGATCATTAATATCGCTAATTTATGCTGCAGGTGACGACAGTGAACGATATGATGGAACGACAGAAGCTTTCGCCACCGTCCGACTGGATAATGGAAAGGAGGGAAAAGAAAAAAAATCTGATGAGGGAAATCTGGAGAATTAAATTCAGGTCAAGTGGAGGAGCAATCCGCACCGGAGTGATTATTCATCCAATTATGTTAATCAGTGAGTCATTTGATTCAAAGTGTTTGAAACGAGTAAAATTTAAGATGATAGTCGGCTGCATACATTTGTTTACATGTCATTGAATCACTTTGAGTTTTATGTTTATTCCGCAAATTCTAAAAGGCTGTTGACTGCCGTAATTTGCAAACAAGTCCCAGGTCGATTTTGGCGTTTTAGGTTTTCATTTATGAATGTCTGTGTGTAACATTTCTCGTATGAAAAAGTAATTCAATTCGATTTCTTTTTTTTACAGGAACGAGTAATTGAATTTTGTCTGTGTTCACCATTGATGAAACTCGATCTAAGTTAAGCAAATTATTTACCGCCCAATAAACACAACGAGATAAGAAACCCACAATCCCACGCATATAAACCAACGGTGATCCTTAAATCGCCTTAAACTCCAATAAAACTCCCGGTAACGGACGAAGTTTACTGTTTATCAAAACATTTCCGACGGTGAGTTGTGTGCGGAGAAGCGCCCCTGTGGCGAAAAGCGCACATATAATAATTAGATTCCAGCAGCAGGAGATTCATAAAATTTTCCCAGATCTCGTCCCCGGCGCTCATGCCGCATCACCGCACCGGTTGCAATACGCCAAAGTTTGAACTTGGTCTGGCATATGCTGAAGAAGGCGTCGTCCATCGTCTCTAGTCAGGCCAGTAGCAACAACAGTAGTGCACCAGGTATGGCAGTGTGGTGAGAGCAAACCAGCAATTATCCGAGCTCAAGTGAAGCTTATCGTTTCCGGTATTATTTTCCACTGCCTCCCGGTCTGACCTGAACTGGAGGAACTGTCGCAAGCGCCCGGGCTATACGGGATTTGTGTGCTGACGGCTACGACGGGACGAGTCGAAGACAAAAGTGTGCTACCTTTTAGATTGGTCGGTATGCTGTGGGATCCGGCTGTCTGACACTTTCCCTGGAAGGCGTTAAGCCTGCGAGAAAATACAGAGCTCATAATTTCAATTAGCAAAAATGAACCCCAAACAGACTGTGCGATGCAGCGCAGTAGCTTTATGGACTTTGTTGTTTTCCACAGACGATTACCGTCATCAGCTTCCTCCCCCGAACCCAGCGCAGCGTTACCGTCACTTTGTCATCGGTATTATAATTATTATGGGCATTATGATTATGAATTTCATAGATCATCCCTGGCGTTTTACCGGTGATCTTCTTACGGGTCAAGCTTAGCAAGGATATTGCACAGAGGCGTGAATAGTTGGGTTAACTGACCTAACCATATTTATCGGATCCTTTTTTGAGCGTGTTGATTTGACACTGATATAAAAACCTAATGAAGTCTTGGAAAAACTAAGCTCCGTAGTCACTGAAAGCACTCGGCAGCCCTTACTTTGCACCGTTCAATGTGGAAAAACGATCCATAAAAAAATGAAAAACGATCCATAAATAACATCTGAATGTTCCATAAAACGCTACCATAAATCCATAAAATGGTTCGAGAGATTCCATAAAGAATATTTTTATGATCCATAAAACTTTGAAAAATGATCCATAAAAACTATATATTGATCCATAAAATTTCAAATTTGCGCAATTTTTATCCTAATGATGATCCATAATTTCAGCCATATGATCCATAATTTTGGTCATATGATCCATAATTTTGATAATGTGATCCATAATGCTTGGAAAGAAGGCCAATGAAACTATATTAATTGATCCAGACATTTTATAAAATCTATGGATCATTTATCAAAATTTATGGATCATATCACCAAAACTATGGATCATTTGAACAAAGTTATGGATCAAATGGCCAGAATTATGGATCATATGACTAAAATTATGGATCATATTACTGAAATTATGGATCATCATCACGATAAAAAAATGCGCAAATTTGAAGTTTTATGGATCAAAATATAGTTTTTTATGGATCATTTGTCATATTTTCATGGGAAAATAGCAAGAATTGTATTGCTTTTCTTGACCATGTTAATGGAACATATTTCCCAAATAATTGCTAAATTTTAGCTTAGTTATGGAATCGAAAAATTATTCTTTATGGAATCTCATTAACTATTTTATGGATTTATGGTAGCATTTTAAGGAACATTCAGATGTTATTTATAGATCATTTTCCAGTTTTTTATGGATCCGTCTTTAGCGTTTATATGCAAAAGTATGTTTTGCCGAAAGCACTCACTGTGCATTAAAATCAAGATAGGATTACAGTTTCATCTCTATGTAAGAAATGACAAAATTGATATCTATTTCACATTCAGATGAATAGGTTTCACTGAGAGGAAACATGGGACCACTTCCATCACACCGTGATCAATAAATTCGGATACACTTTCAAAGTGCAATATATTAACGGGGCCCTCCTTAGCCTAGCGATAAGCTGAGGGTGGTTTGGTTCAATTCCCGGTGCCGATCTAGGCAATTTTCGATCTGGAAACTGTCTCGACTTTACTTAAAAGGCATAAAAGTATCATCGTGTTAGCCTCATACGAATGCGAAAATGGTAACTTGGTTTAGAAACCTCGCGGTGTTAACTGTGGAAGTGCTGAATGAACACTAAGCTGCGAGGCGGCAATATCCCAGTTGGGGATGTAATGCCAATAAGAAGAAGATATTAACGCAGATGATACGTATCAACTGTCTTCTGGATTGTTTTGGAAGTAGGGTAACGATGGTATTTGGACATCTGAATATATTTTGGACTTTTGGTTATATTGGCTATATGTAACAATAAATGTGGTTAGAAATGTGATTATGGAAGAGGCCAAAGAGACATATTTATTTGAAAAAAAAACTAAGTCGAAAAACACGCAAAATATAACCAAAAGTCCAAAATATATTCAGATGTCCAAAATACATCATTTACCATACTGTTTGTGTAGATCAGCTATAGCTAATGATTTGAAGCATCTTCCCCTTAATTTATTTTACCAGTTTCAAATGCTGTTTTAAAACCGTAACAGCTGGTACGCACGAATTCTGTTGTATCCGAATTTATTGATCACGGTGTATTATATTGAACGGTGAAGCTGAAAATGTTACACAGTTGAACATCGGGATCATTACTATGTGGCGGATTTAAAACATTTCACGGAATGTACCATTTTTCCTAAAGTAGTTTCGTGGAAAGCACCATTTCACCGAATGACCTTTTGTGGAGTGTACCATTTCACAGAAATGCATTCCGCCGAATGTCATTTGGTGGGAACCAGTTAGGATTGCTTACCGTTAAAACTGTAATTAATTCTTAATTACACGTTACATCTGTAAGTGATGGCTTCTGCCCGGTATAAGGAAAGGATAAGAGATACTTTATGTTACACTGGAGTCACTGGAGTTACCCCAGTCTACTTCGTAACTAAATGCAAATAAAACTTGGCTATTCAGACATACCAACGTTTATGTTACAAAGTAACAACCTTCAAGATAATTACGGCCATTGAAAGTCCTAGCAGTCTTCCGCAGTTTTCGAGCAGGCCTAAATCTTCACTTGTTTTGCATGTGATTTGGAAGATGGCGGAGTTAAGCACGTGAACCACCAAATGTGATATTTTCCCTGAAAATTAATTAACTTTGAAAAACTAAATCTTCAAGAATAATGCTGGAGAAATCCTTCCGGAATTTCTTAAGGAATTTATTCAAAAAATGGTTTAGGAATTTTTATGAAATATCGGTGTTGAACTTAATCTAGAATTAAAAAACACCTAAATAAAGAAAAAAAAAAAAAGAAAAAAAAAATTTATGAAATATATTTTGGAAATTCTTCCAGTTATTCCTCCGGACTTTTTAGCAACTCTTCCCAACAATCCTTCAGACCTTCGAAGATTCCTTTTGAAATCCCTTCGGAATTTCTTTTCAGCATTGTTTCGAAAATATGTTCAGAAAATCATTTAAAACAGCGGTTCTCAACCTTTTTCTTGAGAGGTACCCCTTCAATTCTTTGCATTTATTGAAGTACCCCCTATTTTTTTTCGCTGTGAATGAAAATAAGCGTAACTCAGAAGGTAAAGGAAAAACGGACCTGAAAAATAAAGGAATATAGGGCTCTCCACAAAATTGTCTGAAGTTTTAGTTATTCCGTAAAGTCTTCAATTCAAATTAAGCTTATATACATGCTTCCTACAAGACTTTGAGGACTTTTGGAGGCTTCCGAGCACCTTGAAAGTAGGCTTGCATGCCTCTTTGCATGCTTTGCATGCATGCTTCTTGAAAGGAGGCTTCCCAGCCTCTTGAAAACATGCTTCCAAGCCACTTGAAGGGCGACTTCCAAGCTTCTTGGAAGCAGGCTTTCGAGCACCTTGGAAGGAGGCTTCCGAGCCCCTTGAAAGAAGGCTTCTAAGCCTTTTGGAAGGAGTCTTCTAAGCCTCTTAAAATGAGGCTTCTAAGCCTCTTGAAATAAGGCTTTTAAACCTCTTGAAAGGAGGCTTTAAAGGAGGAAACGAGACTTGAGATGAGACTTGCGAGCCCCTTAGAGTGGGATTCCGAACCTCTTGAAAGGAGGCTTTCGAGTCCCTTAGAGTAGGATTTAGAACCTCTTGAAAAGAGGTTTTGGAGTTTCTTGAAATAAGGCCTCGAAACTACTTAAAAGAAGCTTTCCGAGCTTTTTGTAAAGACACAGATAGAAAAATCCACCGAAATTTACGCTAAAGATGATGCACATAAATGGAACGCCATTATTAGCTTAATTCCACGCGTGATATAGCCTAAATGTATACAATATTTAACGTGAATCGTCAATATTGCTTGCAAGTTGTAAGCAAACTTGTTAGGAAGAGGTCCATTTCCACGTAGAATAGTGTAAATTTCCGCAACCCAAGTTTTACGCGCTGTTTACTTTTCATTATTTTATTCTGTGAAGGCTTACGAGCATCTTAAAAGGAGGATTTGATGCAGGAGGCTTTAGAGCCTCTTGAAAGGTGGCTTCTGAGCCCTTAAAAGGCAGCTTTGGACCCACTCAAAATAAGGCTTCTCGGCCTTTTTAAAGGAAGTTTCAGAGCCTTTTGAAAGGAAGTTTCAGAGCCTTTTGAGAGGAGGCTCCGGAGTATTTTGAAAGAAGGCTTCATAACCTAGTGGAACTTTCGAGCTGCATGGAAGTAGGCTTCCAACACACTTAGAAGGAGGATTTCAAGCCGCTTGCAAGGAAGCTACTGTACTTTTCGGCTTTTATGCATATTTCTAACATCTTATTTAACATTTTGTCCCACAGACTTCATACACTTTGCTAGTTGGGCGGGATTCAAAAGTCTTTGATTTACTATATGCCATACATATTATGTACAATACTAAGTTTGAGAATAAAAAAAATATACAATTATCAAAACTTTATCATTGAGTTTTTTTTTATTGGAATGGTAATACATCCGCCGAGTTCAGTGCGTGATCTCTCTTGTTTCGGACAGCAGAACGATCGCGCGGTCGGCCGAATTATTGTGTTCTGCATTGCGCGGCCGGTAATAAAATTAATCAGTTCAGTGCGTGATCTCTCATGTTTCGGACAGCAGAACGATCGCGCGGTCGGCCGAATTATTGTGTTCTGTATTGCGCTGCCGGTAATAAAATTAATCAGTTCAGTGCGTGATCTCTCTTGTTTCGGACAGCAGAACGATCGCGCGGTCGGCCGAATTATTGTGCCGAAACCAAAATTAGCAATCATTTTGAAAATTGAAAATAAAAGATTAGTTGCGAACGGTACGGTAGCAATCAATATTGAATCACAAAATAGAGTAATTTACTTTGTAAATATGTAATAAATAAACCTTTTCGATCCTTTTTCTAAGCAAACAACCGAAAAAAAACTTCTGAGTAGGTTTTAACTTGATAAAAAATGATTTCTTTGTTAAACGAAACATAAGCATCAGTTTGATTCGTTAGTTGGCACAAAAAGATCGTGTTTATATAGCGCATGCATGACATATGTTATAATTCCATCAGCTGATAAATATATTTAAAATCTTTCGTCCAAGTACTAACTTGTATGATAAAACCTCTTTTTTTATTTTGTGAGGAGCAAATTACAAAAAAAATTCCAAATTTCTGAGCATCACTGGGCTACAGTTTCTCGATGAACCTACGCTAGATGAAGTATCCTCCTCCACAAAGCCCAGGAGCATATGCGATCGATGGATGGACGGACGATGGATGGTTCTCCCATCAGCTCGTGCAACTCGTGGTTCATTCGCCTCCTCCACGTACCGTCCGCCATCTGCACCACACTATAGATCAGGGCTGCCCAACGTACGGCCCGCGGGCCGGATGCGGCCCTTGGCTCCATGTTTTGTGGCCCGCGGCATGTAAGGAAGGAAAACACTCCATTTTTTTTTATTAAAAATAATGTTATTACTAATTAAAAAAAATAAATGTTGTTGAGACCTGTTGAGAGAGCTGTTGAGCCCTGTATGAAGGAGCTTGAACTCTTCTTTGAACACTTGATGCCTAAAAACTGATAGAGCTCCGGCAATGACACGGGCGTTGTTACATTTGAAAATCAAGGCTATTTTGTTTATCTGTTAATCGATTTTTGACCAGTCACAAAAGTTAATTTGTGTTATTTCTCTGCACATTGCATTTATCACAAAAAAGATCTATGTGCAAAAACGATCAATATTCGTTATGTAGCGACGAAAATCAACCCTCCAAATTATTAAAAAGAGAGATCGACTGGAAGATTTGTTCTGGATTTTTTTGGCTTTCTCAGTCTTATGTATTCAAAACGATGAGTTTTGTTTTGTCCGTAGCGTCGGCCTTGGAAAAGGTCAAAATAAAAGGCCGAAACGTCGGGCAAAACAAAACTCATCGTTTTGAATACATAAGACTGAGAAAGCCAAAAAAAATCCTCCAAATAATGTTGACGAAAATGGAATCAGAATACCAATGCGCAAGCTGCATGATCCTGAATGATTGAGTGGCTTGGCCTTTATAGTAGATGTCACCAAACATCTCAATGACTTGAACATAAAGCTGCAAATTAGGGATCATCACGTCGAACTTTTATTATCCAACATGCAAACTATTGAAACAAAATTGAAACAATTTCCCACAATTGATTGTCGAAAACTGATACATTTCTTTAATCCTGTAGAAAACAGTCGAAGCCTTTCAACAGAAATATTCAAACCTATTCGCTAATTTTTGAGAACACAGTTCCTCAACATCGTTTATTGATGTGAATAATATATTTGGAATGTTTCAAATGGAGATAATTGACCTCCAATGGGGGTTCAAATTGAAATTTCAGAAAGACATATCTTTCGTAAGGTATTTTCTCTTCCTAGGAGTACATATCTGTGTGAATTACTCTCATCAATAATGAAAGCAGAAAAAAGTAATTGTTGATCTTCATTATCGAAATTCGAAATTCGATCACCGATTGCGAAATCAATATGCTTCGAGTATTGGAAGGAAGCCAACAATTCCATGTCCTGTTACGTAAAAAGAAAAAGAAAATAAACACACACAAGAGAACGCAATTGAATTATGCTTAGTTTTTCTTCAAAACAATTTAAGTTATTCTGTAAAGCTAAAGGCCGTTCTGAAAAAAAATATTTTTCTTTGGTTATTTTGGAAATGTATAAAAATATGTACCGAATATTTTCTGGCCCGCCAGCAAGTGGTCATTTTGAAAATTGGCCCGTGGCTTGAAAAGATTGGGCAGGCCTGCCATAGATGGTACGCAGCACTTTCCTTTCAAAAACTCCGAGTGCGCGTTGGTCCTCCACGAGCATCGTCCAGGTCTCGTGTCCGTAGAGGACTACCTGTCTAATGAGCGATTTGTAGATTGTCAGTTTGGTACGGCGGCGAACTCTATTCGATCGGAGCGTCTTGCGGAGTCCAAAGTACGTACGATTTCCAGCCACTATGCGTCTCCGAATTTCTCTGCTGGTATCATTTTCGGCAGTCACCAGTGAGCCCAAGTACACAAATTCTTCTACCACCTCGATTTCGTCACCACCGATGCAAACTCGCGGTGGGTGGCTCACATTGTCTTCTCTTGAACCTCTTCCTATCATATACTTCGTCTGCGATGTTGTTCAAAGCGATGTTGAATAGCAGACACGAGAGATCATCACCTTGCCGTAACCCTCTGCGGGTTTCGAAGGGACTCGAGAATGCCCCTGAAACTCGAACTACGCACATCACCCGATCCATCGTCGCCTTGATCAACCGTATCAGTTTATCCGGAAATCCGTTTTCGTGCATTAGCTGCCATAGCTGGTCCCGATCGATTGTATCATATGCGGTTTTGAAGTCGATGAATAGATGATGTGTGGGCACGTTGTATTCGCGGCATTTCTGCAGTACTTGGCGAATGGCGAACACCTGGTCCGTGGTGGAGCGTTCGCCCATAAAACCCACCTGATACTGCCCCACGAACTCCCTTGCAATTGGTGTTAGTCGACGGCATAAAATTTGTGAGAGTACCTTGTAGGCGGCGTTCAGCAATATGATTGCGCGGTAGTTGCTACAATCCAGCATATCGCCCTTTTTGTATATGGGACACACGACACCTTCCATCCACTCCTGCGGCAAAACTTCCTCCACCCAAATCTTGGTAATGACCCAGTGCAGCACTCTAGCCAGCGCCTCACCACCGTGTTTAAATAGCTCTCCTGGTAGTTGGTCAACCCCAGGGGCTTTGTTGTTCTTCAGCCGGCCAATCTCCTCCTGGATTTCCTGGAGATCCGGAGCCGGCAAAATTATGTCCTGCGCGCGTTCTCCCAGGTTCCATTCAGGTGTTCTTCGTAATGCTGTCGCCACTTTTGGATCACCTCACGCTGGTTCGTAAGAAGGTTCCCGTTTATGTCCTTACACATATTAGGCTGTGGCACGTGGGCCTTACGTGAACGGTTTAACTCATAGAACTTTCGTGTGTTATTAGCGCGGTACAGTTGCTCCGTCTCTTCGCGGTCTCGATCTTCCTGCTGGCGCTTTTTTCTCCGGAAAATCGAGTTTTATCTGTTCCGCGCCTGTTTATATCGTGCCTCGTTCGCCCTCGTGCGGTGTTGCAGCAATCGCTCATGCTGCATTCGTCTCTTCCACTAACTGCTCACATTCGCCGTCATACCAGTCGTTTCTCTGATCCGGGGGCACCGTGCCAAGTGCAGCGGTTGCGGTGCTACCAATGGCGGATCGAATATCTCTCCAGCCATCTTCAAGAGACGCTGCGCCTGGCTGCTCTTCCATTGGGAGTGCCACTTCCAGCTGCTGCGCGTATTCTTGGGCTAGTCTACCATCTTATAGCCGCCCAATGTTAAGCCCTGGCGTCCGACTTCGACGCGTGTTGTACACCGTCGAGAGTTTTGAGCGCAGGCATACTGCAACGAGGTAGTGGTCGGATTCAATATTCGTACTGCGGTAAGTGCGGACGTTCGTGATGTCGGAAAAGAATTTACCGTCGATTGGAACGTGGTCGATTTGGTTTTCCGTTTCTTGATTAGGTGATCTCCATGTGGCCTTGTGGATATTTTTGCGGGGAAAGAAGGTGCTTCGGACTACCATTCCGCGGGAGGCTGCGAAGTTTATGCATCGTTGGCCGTTGTCATTCGATACGGTGTGCAGACTATCCGGTCCGATGACCGGCCTATACATTTCCTCCCTTCCTACCTGTGCGTTCATGTCACCGATGACGATTTTGACGTCCCGTAGTGGGCATCCATCGTATGTCTGCTCCAGCTGTGCGTAGAACGCTTCTTTCTCGTCGTCAGATCTCCCTTCGTGTGGGCAGTGCACGTTGATGATGCTATAGTTGAAGAAACGGCCTTTAAT
Organism: Armigeres subalbatus; assembly: GCF_024139115.2. Classification (NCBI taxonomy): domain Eukaryota; kingdom Metazoa; phylum Arthropoda; class Insecta; order Diptera; family Culicidae; genus Armigeres; species Armigeres subalbatus. Next base: position 153,103,944 of record NC_085140.1, on the reverse strand, counting down.
CCTCAGCTTGCACATCCTTGCGTTGATTGGCTGCCACCCAATCACACGTTGGCGCATCTTACCCAGCACTATGAAGCCGGTTCCCAGCTCGTTGGTGGTGCTACAGCTTTGGTAGAAGGTAGCCGCTCGATGCCCGCTTTTCCACACTTTCTGTCCTGTCCAGCAAATCTCCTGCAGCGCCACGACGTCGAAGTTGCGGGGATGTAATTCATCGTAGATCATCCTGTCGCAACCTGCGAAACCTAGCGACTTGCAGTTCCATGTTTCAAGCTTCCAATCGTGATCCTTTATTCGTCGCCTAGGTCTCTGCCGATTATATCGAGTCGCATTATGTCTTATATTGTTCGTAATAATTGGTATTCCAGGCGGCTTATTGGGCCTGCGCAAACCTCCTGTCTCGTCGGAGGGCCATCGTGTCAGGGCTGTTTAGCGTCCCACCTAACACCAGGACTTGGGCTTGTGCGCTTTGAGCGGCACACGGTCGCTTTGGTGCGGCCTACTTGCGGATATATGCAGCTTTTTATAGAGGTTTAACAGGGCCCACTGTCAAACCCCACCACATCCTAGGCAAGCCCCACAACTCGAAGATGGCCTGGGAAGGGATCGTCAAGCCCTTGGATATAGTCCCTACTGCCCGTAGAATGTTTAGGGGGGGTCTAATTAGAACCTAACCGCAAACGGAGCCTGTGAAGCACCAGGGCCACAGTGTCACAGTGTTTAGCCCTCGCTGCGCTAACCGGAGCTATGACGTAGATGATTTTTTGCTTATCCGAGATAATCGGCTATCTCGGCAATCTCAGCTTGAGGTTAAATAAGGTTGGGGTTATGAAGATGTGCGTTTTACTTAGTTTTTCAACAAATTGGTTGAGGTGACCTATATGGATTCGCATTATGCATTTTTCACAGTGTACTCTGTGTTTTGTCTTCGACGTTCGTCTTCGGCTACTGTTGTTCAATCTCAACTTGAGGTTAAATAAGGGTAGGGTTATGAATATTTTTTAACTTAGTATTTCAACATATTGTCACCTACATGGATTCGCATTATGCGTTTTTCACAATGTACTCTGTGTTTCGTCTTTGACGTTTGGTTTAGACTACTCTTATTCAATCTCAAATTGAGGGTAAATAATAGTGGGGTTATGAATATGGTTTTTACTTAGTTTTTCAACAAATTGTCACCTATATGGATTCGCCATACGTTTTTCACAGTGCACTCTGTGTTTCGTCTTTGACGTTCGTCCATTGTTACGTCCTTAGTGGTTTTGTGACACCTCTCTTTAGTCCCTAGTTTAATGCGTGTGAGCCTACATAATTGGTTTTCCTATAAATGGCATATAATGTGCATTTGCATTATGTGACTTATCCTGTATATTTTATGCTTCGCGTTTCATTGCGTTTTACAAAATGCATCATATGTATGTATGTATCCTCCTTCTCCAGAAACCTGTTCCATTCTCCTTTCTAACTTCACTTCCTCTTACTTTCCCTTTTTCACTTCCTTTTCCGTCAGGCAAATGATGAGAAAGGCCAGTGAAGGCGATGGCACAAATCTCCCAAATTGAAGGGAACGTGCCTCCTGAGCCGACGTTCTGATACCTGATACCAATAATATGAAATGAAGGGTAGAAGTTATGCCTTTGGGAAAAGTTGGCATAGAAATCTATCCACGGAACCTTTGACAGCCCGGCAAGTCATTCCTCGAGACCTACCGGGCTTCTCCAGGGAAGCAGAAGAGTGGCCGATCTTTAACAGCATTTTCAACAAAAGCACAGTGGCGTGTGGGTGGATACAGCAAGGTGGTGAATCTTGCACGTTTACTGCGAATGTCTGAAAGGCAACGCACTGAAGTCAGCTGGGTATTTGCGATCGCCAGAATTGGTTCCAAATGTAATCGAGCCTCTTAGAACCCTGTATATTTGCCCCGAGATTCTTCAACAAGTTGATACAAAATGTACACGATACGCCGGCGCATGAGCCAGAAAAGTTTGATTCGTGGATCGGATCACACACCTTTCGAATTCGGCGCTTCTTCAGGAGTTTATGGAAAAGCTGCTGTCCAACGTGAAGCAACAATGGGCACAACATTTGATGCTTCAATCTGATGCAAGTTTGTACGTCATTGGCAAATTTCATGGCGACGGTTGAATAACCGGTTAGAGAAACAGTGATTTATACATCTGGCCAATACGCCAGTAGCGATAAATTCCGCAACGAAGATAGAAGCTACGCACCCTCTGAGAATAAATCAATCACAAATACAGCAAAGAAGAAGATGGAAGATGAAAGCCTTGCTTATTTTGCGGAAAGGCTGATAACCGTTAAATAAACTGCATGAGATTCCAGCAACTCTCGGTTGACGATTCTTGGAAAACGTTGCCGTTGCTTTCTCAAACCTCAAGTAGCAATCAGGTAGACCGTATACTGAAAATCACGTTCATCGTCACTGCAGGCTGTCGTTTGTTATTCGAATTATTTATCACACACTATCACACGCTTTATGACAAGCGAAAAAAATACACTAAAAAGCTCTAAATAATGTTCTTATCGGAAGGTTCTTCTTCGACAGTGATCGAGCAAACAATTGACCTTGCAGTAGTAGGACCAGTAATTAGTGGTGGACCACTAACACGAAGAGAACGGAGAATGTGTGTAGATCATCTCACTAGAATTGTCCGAAATTGGTCGGAATAAGGGGTTCCAGCTAGAGAACGTGCGTACTGTGGACTGCCTTCATCTGCCGTCCGAAACCATGCACTTCGCAGAATCGTTAAAAGATTACGCTCATCCAAAAGGCCTGTCTGTTTGAAGCTACGAAAACGCCACATCGGCACTGTTAGTTGGCAAGCTTTGGAAAATTTCGCCAAATGGAATTCAGTCGAAATACGTTTGGTCGAATGCCAATGCTTCGTCGAAAAAAGATTTAGATATTACATAGGTACAACGGAGTCCCTAACATTGTTGAATTGACTCTTGGTAGTAGCATCAATGGAGTCATGTATGCAGCGTCTCCATGATAGTCAACATCATTGTATGTCCACCTTGGTTTCGCTAACAATCATAATTTAAATACTTAACTCCTTGGGCTCTAGGAGCTAGGTTAAGTAGGAGTCTTCAAATCACTCGCCAGAATTTTGTAGTATCGTTAGTTAACCAAATCCTTGTACCTCGTCGTACAATTTCCTCACAATTTACCCCCCTGGGAAAATCGAAATTACAGTGTGGTTGTTGGTTTCCTCATTTCCCACGTGATGGGATCCAGTTATTGCTCCAAGCTGCCCACTTCATTCCGCCGAGAACTGTCTCGCATACTCCATAGCTACTAACCAACTACAGCTCGATATTCGCAGCCACCAAATGCAAACTTTTCATTTTCCCATGAATTCCGAAGAATGGACCGGTATTGCGCTAGGTATTTGCACTTCCGTTCGAGCTCGTCATTTTCCCCACTTTGTATATACTGTGGGTACTGTGGGAGTGAAGAAAAGTGGATTTTTTCGCTATCCTTTTAAACGCCCGCCAGCCGCCAAGGGAAACATTGTTACCGGTTTCACTTTTTTGCGCCCTTTGTCCTTCCGTTCCGATCCGACTCATAGGATGGAAAATGATGAAGCGGGCGGTGTGGTGGGAGCCCGGGATCCATTCAATTAAGGATAAAGATATTTAGTTGTGCCTTCCTCGGGTCCGCCCGGGCGACACCAGTCAGGTTTGGCAAGTTGGATGCCGCCACGCCGGCAGTCGGCGAGGATTATTTCCGGTTGTTCCGCCTCTACCTGTCGGTCGAAACGTGTCGGTTTATTGGCGAAGCTGATATGAAAATTGGTGGCAAGAGATTTCCTGCTAAAAAGCTTTTCGGATTAGCGAATTGGCAGTCCGCTTGCACTGACTGCTGTTAGTGCGGTGGGCTTGAGGAGAACTTTTTGTCCGGCTTGGACAGTTTTGCCCTCTGTGAGCGAGCATAAATCGGAGTTTGATAAGGGCGGCAGTTTCTTTTCATTATAATAGCCAAGCAAAATGAGCTAGAGACCGGGAGTATCTACAAAGGCGAAAGTAGATTAAATCTAATTGAAATTAATATTTTATTTTCTTCCATCGCCATAGGGTGGGTGGGTAAACATCGATCCTGATTTCATGGTTTCTAGGAGATGAAGGCTCTCGCAGACTTACGCGGTTACTTCGCAGCGACAGCGGCAATCTTTCGTTGTAATGCTGTCGAAGTGTAGCTGCATTCATGGCGTAAACCACTGCAGACACAATGGTTGCAAATGTACATCGCGGTGGCGAAGAATTGCATCTAGAAAGGTGCATACATGCAGCAGTGACATCATTGCAAACAGTCACCGTTACTTGCTAAATAATCGCTCAAGTTTGGATGAATCCTAATAAATAGGACTTCTTTGATGATATTGGGGAAATACAATCACGCTGCTGGCTCCAACCCTATTATATTTTCGCAAAGAGATAATAAGAGGATAGGGAACAAGAAAATCATCCAATGTTGAGCTGATTAATTTTTACGCTTTTGGCGTTCATTAATGTGATAAACTTAAAGTATGAACAAGATCGATTGATGTTTTGTTCTTACATAATTGAACACAGAATAAATGTTGAACGATAAGAATTCTATTGATTGACTTGTTCCAACAGTCTTGCAAATCAAAGAAAACTTCAACAATCATGATATTTCTTCCTTGCAAATACTTTCATTATAACTGTGATAAATTCTCATGTATGTACATATAAATCAACAGTTCAATCCTGCCCATAACTATGATGGTCGTACACATCGTGTTGTGCGAAACAAATCCAAACTTGAATCCAAATGTACCGTCATGTCATGTTGCTCGTTTTTGAGCCAATATTAGTCTCCAGTAGACTGGCCCAGGAAACAAAAAGTTGTCTAATTCCACGAGGCACCCCCCAGAATTGTGTCTTTGGGTGAGAAAATCAATCTCTGAAAATTTCAGCTCAAGCGATTACATAAGCTGGCGCATTTGATTTGAAGTTTGCAAGGGGATTTCATCCAAAATATATAGGAAAATGCACCTCCGTCACTCATTCGATCTGGAAATAGGTTCTCATTGCTCGATTGACCTCAGAATTTCAAAAACGGCAGTTGGCATGCTACAGAACAATTTCACAGAACATTGTATGTTGATTAAATGAAGTTTTATATAGGTTTCGGTTAATACAATTCGATCAATAAATCCAAAAATACACAATTCAGCTCCTAATAAAGCAGCCGAAAGCTATATTAAAGTTCATTTAATCATCATACAATGTTCTGTGAAACTGTTCTATAGCATACCAACTGCCGTTTTTGCAACTCTGAGGTCAATCGAGCAATCAGAACAAGTTTCCAGATCGAATGAGTGATATTTTGGATGAAATACCCTTACAAACTTCAAATTAAATGCGCCAGCTTATGCAATCGCTTGAGCTGAAATTTTCAGAGATTGAATTTCTCACCCAAATACACAATTCTGGGGGGTGCCCCGTGGAATTCTACAACATTTTTTTCTCCCCATACTAAGCTGGGCCAGTCTAGTCTCCAGTCTCTCTGCATACCGGCCACACGCGCGTCTTCCTCGATTGTACACATCCCCCGGAGCCGACGTCCTCTTCCAGGTTCTCTAATGAACATGGTCCAGGAACATGAACATGCGCCGGTCCAAAAATTGGCGTTTGCCAGAATTTTGGTCGGCGGCGGAGGCGTTTTCGGCGTCACACCGAAAGCCATTTTAACCGGCGGCGGCGTGAAACGGCGTGGAGTTTTTTTACGTTCGTTTCTTGGAGATTTTTTTCAGGATGTTTTCAAGACTTCAACGGAAGAATCTTCTGAATTTCGACGGAAAAATCTGATGAACTTCTCCCGAAAATTCTTTGAGCTTCTCCAAAATATTCATTTGAAAATTATTTTCGGATTTTCCATGGCTGCTACTTTGAAGTTTTGAGAATTCTTTGGAATTTCGAAGGAAGCACTATGGAATTTCTAAGGAAAATTGTTTCAAGTTTCCACAGTTTCTGTTAAGTGTTTTTCGAAATTCACACGAAATTCAAATTTTCCGCGGGAAATTGTTCAAAATGTGGACATATCCATAAAAATTGGATTTCAACGGCAAATTGGTCGAAATTTTCATTGGAATTTGAATTCTAAGGAAAATTCTTCGGAAACGGTTATACAACGGAAAACAGTTTGGCCAAAAATTTCATTTGGCCAAAGCGACATACGGCCGAATTGTTAATTTCACTCTTCTCTAACACGTCGTTTGGCTGAAACGGTCGTTTGGTCGAATAAGTCATAAGGCCAAAAATGTCGTTCGGTCGAAATGGTTGTTCGACAGAAAGGGCCATTTGGTCAAAAATGTCATTTGGTGCAACAACTAAATGTTGATAGGTAGGTAAGTCAAAAGTCATCCAAATTCCATTAGGCCGAATTAAACGTTTGTCCGAAAAGGTATTAGGTCGAAATGGTTTGACCGAAAATAACATTTGGCTCAACAGCCGAAAAGCTCATTCGGCCGAATTGGTAATTTGACCGAAAAAGTAGTTTGCCCTAACAGTTTATTTGGCTGAAATTGTAATTTGGCCGAAAATGCCGTTTGGTAGAAATGGTCGTTTGGCAGAAAGAGTCATTTGGCTCTGCAAAACAAACATTGCAGCTAAACGGCTTTTTCTGCCAAATAACCTGTTCAGCTACACGGCTTTTTTGGCAAAGTGACCAATTCAGCCGAGCGACACTTGCCAAATGACCAAATTGCCAAATAAAGGGGGGACTTAACCCTTCCTAGAAAAAATAGCCCCCCTAGGATTTGAAAAGATAATTAGCAGTGATATAAATTTTCAACATATAGCATAATGAATTAATGAAAAGGTTTGAAGACATATTCATAATGAAATCAGTGGGAGACAAATGAGCTTTTTTTTTATTTCTGAGAAAGATTCCTGTGTGCCAGAGAAATTGCACTTGTTGATAATTATGAAAAGGCAATATCTAATCGATTTGAAAGCATCAAAGTAAGCTTGATATTAATAACAATGGAGAGCTACTAAAATAACAATCAAAGCAAATGTGATACTTTGCCAGAAGTCAAAGGCATGTGGTCAACCATCACGGACTGGAGTGACAGTTTTCCAGCAGACTTCCGCTTGCCTAGCAGCATGATAATTTGCACAGACTCCATCAGCATCCGAGAAGAATAATCGAAGTATTCCAATCGGAATCCAGAAGAATTCACACTGAATTTGTTTCAGTATCGTTAAGGGATACCCTTGGGGATCTGTGGGAGATACCCTTCATAATCCATGGAGGATTTGTTTCAGAATCTCTCGTTAATTTGCTTCGGAACTCTTCCGGAGTCATTCGAAGATTTGTTTCGAAATTGTTCGGAGATTTACGTCGGAATTCTTTGACAATTTGTTTCAGAATACTTCGACGATTTGCTTCAGAATGCCTTGAATATTTATTTCGGAGTCTCTTGACGTTTTGCCTCGAAATCCCTGAATGATTTGCTTCGAAATCTCTCGACGATCGGAATCCCTCTAACGATTTGCTTCGGTATCCCTCGAATATTCGGAATACTTCGCCGGTTTGCATAGGAATTCCTAGAAGATTAATTTCGGACTCCCTCGACGATTTACTTTGGAATCTTTCAACGATTTGCTTAAACATACATGGAGGATTCCCTTCGGAATCGCTGGAGAATTCTTTACGGAATCTTTGCAGGATTGATTCGGAGTCCCTCCACGTTTTTTTTTTCGGAATCCCTCTACAGATTGCTTCGGAATCATTCGACGATTTGCTCCTACATCCCTGGAACATTGCCTACGAAATCCATGAATATTCTCGTCAGAATTCCTGGAGGATTCTATTCGGAATCTCTAGACGATTATCATTGGAATCCCTGAAACATTTCCGTCGGATTTCTGGAATATTCCTGGAAGTTGAGATGGTGGAGGATGTTCATATATTCTCATTGGAAGCCCTGAAACATTCCTGTCGGAATCCCTGGTGGATTGCCTTCAGAATCCCTGTAGGTTCCCTTTGGTCATCGAAATCCTTGGAGGATTCCCGTCGGAATCCCTGGAGGAAAGTTGCATCTTTTTTTCATTTGAGATAGGGGAATGACGGCTTTGGCAGGTTTTGTTCTATTATTGTCAAGGGGGTTTTTTATTACTAATTATGCTCAAATTTGGCCTAAACATTCTTTGCATATCATAGAATATTGTGGCCAAATTTCATAAAATTTGGTCGACAAAAACCCCCCTGACAATAATAGAACAAAACCTGCCAAAGCCGTCTTTTCCCCTAGATAGTATATTTATAGAAATATGCAAAAATTTCCACTGCCTACCGGTGAGAACCTGACGGTGACCCGTCACATATTGTCCTTTCAGTGTGCGGGACAAACCGAGCGCTACTACACTTAGATGCAAATCCGTACGCTATCAACTTGAGTCGTTGTAGCGATCATCGGCTGGTAAACAAATATACTTCGTTACTACCCGGGTAGCCGATAATAGCTCAATAACAGTAAAACGTGATATTGATAACAAAACATGATATTACCTTGTTTGAAATAAGAGTAAAAATAACAAGCGAAAATAACAAAAATTTGCACTGAAATATAAAAAAAATATCATAAAAATGACAATTTTATGACATTTCGGTGCATTTTTTGTTATTTTCGCTAGTTATTTTTACTCTTTTTTCAAATAAGTTAATATCATGTTTTGTTATCAATATCACGGCTTCTACCCGGGTATGGGCTACAGCAGAAAGTACATGCTTGAGAAAAAAGAATATGGATGAGTGTGATTGATCCGCAATTGCCTTAGGTGCGTGATTGGACCGTATTTATTACATTATCAATAAAGATACAGGGGTTAGACAAAAAGGTTGAGATAGGTAAAATTATGTCAAAATTCAAATCAGCATAACTTCGCGTAGAATAATCTGTTTTTGATAAAACCAGGACCATCAGAAGCGGACACTCTTCTAGTATACTGTCCCCTTACAAAACCTAAGATTGGATCTTGGCCACCGGAGATGTTCCGGGTTTTCCGAAGGTATGTTCAAAACGCATTTTGTCCACTGCTTGTCATTTTATGTGTCGTTTACTTTTATCATGTTTTATGCTCTCTCCAAAAACTAGAACTAATATGCCGACCAATGGTGGCTGTAGATCGAGAATCTATCGGAACTACGCAGAGATATGGCCATTTCCGTAAAAACGGTCCCGGGAACATGATGAAATGATGACAGATCGGAATAATGCAGATATGAGAACCTAACTTCATGGCTTTGCGAGACAATGATTACAGAAACATTTCCAGAATGATAGTGTCCACTGCCACCCTTATAAATGGTTCCAAGGGCCTTCCAGAAGGTGCCGGTTTTAGCACCATCCGGAACCATGCATATATGGGTGTCAAAATTAATGCTTTGCAAAGACAATGAATATAGGATCTTCTTCAAAAATACATTTTGACTCTCTGGTCAATTTGTAACTGGTTCCGGGTGTTCTGCGAAAGTGACATTAGTTCAGGGTGCATGGCCAATTCCGTACCATTTTCACGAAAACGGCCATATCTTTGCTTATACCTAACGGATTTTCGATCTGCAGCCAGCATTGGTCAGCATATTAGTTCTTGTTTCTGGGGAAAGCATAAAACATGATGTGAGTAAACGTCACATAAAATAACAGAAAAAAATGCATTTTTGACATACCCTCGGAAAACCCGGAACATCTCCGGTGACCAATGGCCAATCCAAAGTTTTGCATAAGGACAGTATACTAGAAGAGTTTCCGCGTCAGATGGTCCCGGTTTTATTAAAATCGGAATATTCTACGCAAAGTTATGCTGATTTGAACCTCGACAAAATTTTGCCTATCTTAACCTTTTTGTCTAACCCCTGTAGCTTGATGAGGTGGTAAAATGTTCGAGAACTTTTGAAAAGAAGCTTAAATTAGAGAAAGTAGATGAAGGTGATATAGCCTCTCTTAGGCATCGAGGCGTTCACATAAGGGCCACGTGCCACAGGCTGATATGTGTAAGGACATAAACAGGAACATTCTTACGAACGAGCGTGAAGTGATCCAAAGGTAGCGGCAGCACTACAAAGAGCACCTGAATGACGATATTACAGACAACGGTGGCGGTATAGTATCTTTCCAGCTCGACGGCATTTCTTCTTCCTCTCAGATCGTGTCATTTCACTGGATTAATTTTTTTATTCAGCCACTCTAAATTTTTTAAATCTTGCCCAGAATTTCATCCTTCCCAACTAGAGGTGTGTACCGCCGTCGACAGTTTTTTGCACGCCACCGCCGTCAAATTTGAGAGCTCTGTGCAATTTTTCGTCGAAATTCCGAAAAATCATTGGAACTTCCGTAGAATTTCCCGATTCATTCTCACAATATTACGTTGAAACTCTTGAGAATTTTTCGTGAAAATACCAAGGATTTCCTTGGAAATTCAATATAATTTCTCCTTGAATTTTTAAAAGATCCCGTATAAAAAAGTGGAAATTCCGAAAAATTTCTCGTTGAAATCTCATTGAAATAGAATTTTTGAACGGAAAAGGACAACAGGAAACCAATTCTATATTTTGGGATTGTTTTGCTTAATGTTTTTAGTGGTTTTCTCAAACCAAACTAGCGGTTTTTAGCTCAGTTGGACATGTAATGGACAGTAATGGACATTTTGTATCATATACATTTTTCTTACATACAGAATTCTTGTCCAAAATACTTATTCTGATTTAAAAAAAAAAACACGATGCAATAATTTTTTATCATATGTGAACTTAATTTTTTTCGTTTATTTGAAACCACCCTTGATTATACACTTTGAAGTGCAATTATAGAGCATTTCTTGTAACTTCCGGCCTTCAAGTGCCCCTGGGCTTGGTTTTTTGCCTTGACCTATTTATCTGACCGAAGAAACCTAAAGATTCAGTAGGTACTGAATTGTATTGTTTGACAACATTTCTCAGATCTTATTTTTGGAATATGGAGAAAAATACTTAGAGTAATTCCGTGTGAGCTGCCACGTCGGTATAGATGTCACACTTCAGAGATCTGGTAGGACGGACTTGATTTATTGGCACAAATGTACGTGAGAGTGTGTCTTTTGTAGCGAAAACAATAAAGTATGAAGTAGTAACTGCTCATTTTTATCAGTCAAAATAAAAATATGATGGTTATACACTTTTGTTTATGCCGTGGGGGCCATATAATTTCTAACGCTATTTTTAATAAATATTTTTCATACAGTTTTGTGAAATTTCTCATGAATCTACATGTTTATTTCATTATGTGAATCCTCATAACTCTTGGTAATGTTTGTAAGCAGTTTACGTTTTGAGTAAAAATTATAGTGATGTGGCGTGGCGTCTATTTCTTTTTTTTTAATCTTTATTTAGGTCTTTTTTTAATTCTAGATTAAGTACGTGGCGTCTATCCCTTACAATCGGTATAGATGCCTAAAAAAATATCAGGATGATACGCAGCACTTGACTACCAGCAGCACGTCAATAAGTATTTATTATTAAGTGAAAAAATCAGGTAAAATACAAAGTCCAACATATTGCAAGGGATTGGGAAGAAAATCCTACCCAAAAAATCCAGACGTCCTAGGATATTTGTTCCTTTATTAATAACATGCGGAATTTGCTGACAGATAAAACCGAAGTGGCTGCCAGGTGGAAGCAACACTTCGAGACTTTGTTGAATAGTGGAATTGACGGTGCATCGGTTAAGAATAAATATTAGCGACGATGGACAAGCTGTGGAGTCACCTACACTAGATGAGGTTAAAAAAGCTGTTAAAGAGCTGGAAAACAATAAGGCTGCGGGGAAGGACCAGCTCCCGGCTGAACTTCTCAAACATGGCAGTGAGCAGCTTTATGAAGTTCTGCACCATATTATGTCGAAAATGTGGGAAGACGAGGAAATGCCTGCTAGCTGGTTGATTGGATTAAAGCAGGGTGATGCACTCTCGAATCTACTGTTCAATATAGCGCTCGAGGGAGCGATTAGGAGAGCTGGCGTGCAAAGAAGCGGTACCATTATCACAATATTTCATATGCTCCTGGGTTTTACGGACGATATCGATATTATCAGAATTGAAAGTCTCGATAATAAAGACAAAAAAAGGCTTTTGTGCCTTTTAAAGGGGGACAGCGAGGAATGGACTCACGATCATTACCAGCAAAACAAAGTACACAGCTGGCAATCAACATGGGTTCATTGTGAGCGAAATGGTGCTGGATGGTGAAAAATTTGAAGTGGTAGAAGAATTTGTATTGCAGCTGCAAATAGGGCTTATTACGGACTTCGTAACCAGCTTAAGTCCCGTAGTCTGCAAACGAAAACAAAACTCGCGCTGTATACTACTCTGATTCTTCCGGTGGCTTTATACGGCCATGAAATATGGACGTTAAAGGCGGCTGGTCGGAGAGCTTTCGGAGTGTTTAGCGTAAGGTGCTGCGGACAATACTCGGCGGCAAACAAGAGAACGATATCTGGCGGCGTCGCATGAATCACGAGTTGTACCAGGTATATAAAGGGCTGCATATTATTAAGCTTATACAACACGGCAGACTACGGTGGGCTGGTCACGTTGTTCGTATGCCGAAAGAACGTCAAGTGAAGAAAATATTTAGTAGAGAACCCGGAAGAGGCCGCAGGCTTCGTGGAAGGCCGCGTACACGATGGCTTTTTGCAGTTGAAGAGGACCTGAGGGTGCTCAATGTTCAGGGCGACTGGAAGCGGTTGGCCCAGGATCGAGTCCAGTCCAGAGAAGGATACTCCATTCGACGTAGGTTCATCGAACAGCTGTAGCCCATCAAGTATCAAGTAAGTAATAACATGCTTAAAAATTAATGATATTTGCTCTAGGAACGATTTCGACTTAATCTGTGTCAAGGGTCGAAAGTTCCGTTCGGCTAAATTAGTTTGCCGACAAAATGACATTTTCGGTCGAACCATTTTCGACCTAATAATCGTTTCGAACAAGCGTTCAATTCGACCAAATGACCAATTTGGCAGGATGACTTTCAGTAAACAAATGGCTTCTCGTCGAATAACTTTCGGCCAAACGACGAAAAGGATCAATATGGAATTTGGCCGAACATGTCATTTGGCCGAACAAACTAGAGCTGTGCGCCGCTGCAAGTTTTTGACCACGCCACCGATGAATTCTGGGCTCTCCGTTGAAATAATTTCAATGCCGTAGCCTGGGGGTGGTTTTGGGAGTTCATCCTCCTCCCCCAATTTGTTCGAAGATAAATTCCGTTCAAACCGTTTTACATTTGAAAAATTTCGGCTGCGCCGCTGAAAAGAATATGTACACTCAAACCTTTTTTTATTGTCACTTGATGGGAGGATTTAAAAAGATTTTTTTCCCTTGTCGTAAGACGAGTTTGTACAATCCCATTTAATTCCACCACTTAATTGTACCTTGACAGATACGTATTTATTATTAAATAAATAAGAATATATTCAGAAATTCTCCGGAATACTATTCAGGAATTTTGAGGAATATGCAATTAACGATCAAGGCAATTCCTCTCACACGAATTTAGTGGAATTTCTCCCTCAGAAATAAGAATCAATTCCTCCTTAAGGAATTCGGAGGAATTTTTATTGAGAGGATCCTGGAGAATTACTCACCTCATCCTAGAAAACTCGGGAATTCCTTCGATAGGACTTCTATAAAGTTCCTTCTACAAGATTTCCTGTGAAATTGTGGGTGGTTTATACTCCCAGTTTTTCAATTCACTTCAAGAACTCCTTATCTATGAATTTTAGGGATTCCCTTATCCAGAAGATCTGAGGAACGTGTCCCAGAATTTCTGGATGGTAAACTCCTGGAAAAGCCGATTTATGCGGCTCAATGCACATTCACTGACCATTGTTGCCGTTGGCTACTCTATGCTTCACCTCGATTGACTGTAAATTTCACTTGACCACTGCTGATGAAGGCTACGTGAGTTCAGTGCGAGATTTCTCTTGTATCGGACAGCAGAACGATCGAGTGATCGGCCGCAATATTGTGTTCTGCATTGCGCGGCCGGTAATAAAGTTAATCAGTTCAGTGCGTGATTTTTCGTGTTTCAGATTCTCCAGTAAGCAGAGCGATCGACCGGTCGTCGAAATTTTGTTCTGCTTTGTGCGGGTGAGTAAGTTAATCAGAAAGTGAAAATTTAGTTCGCATCCGATAATTGAAATATTTAGTTTTTGTTTTAAATCAAACTACACGATATACACGGCAGACCGTTTACCAAACGAACCCTGCCACACTCCCTACCCCATATATTGAACATCCCAGTGATTTCTCGTGGAAGTGCAGATGACTCATCGGCGAGTATCACGTCAACAATTTCCTACCTATTCCTTAATTGACCTGCATTCGGACACGGCCGGCGCTGGTATTGCTTATTTTTGGGTCACCAGTTCTTGCACATTGAAAATGATGTTAATCCCAAAATTCATCTATTGGTTCTCGGTGTAGCACCACCGATGCCGATGCTGGGGCAATCCTCTGGACACAACAGACTCCGACGTCTGTCAATGATGCCGATGCATCGCGCATCTTGTATTTAATACAGTGAGCGGATTAACTCCGCCCCTTTGTTAAACGTTATGGGTCTTCCTTAGTCGTGCGGTAAGATGCGCGGCTACAAAGCAAGGCTATGCTGGAGGTGGCTGGGTTCGATTCCCGGTTCGGTCTAGAAAATTTTCGGGTTGGATGACGACCGCACGATGGTTTCCAACAAAGCCTCAAACGCGCGCAGGAATGCAGCTTTCTAAATTGTCTCGAGACAATGTCTTCGCCGTTAACGGCCTAAGTAACATCTGCTATGGCCCTCGGCGATCTGTTTTTAAAGTCAATATTTTACGCTTCACAAATTTTCTGGTTAAAATTTGTGATTGCGTCAACCTAATATTTACATGATATTACGATTCTCATTGCACTAAGAGGTTTTACGTAGTTTACGTTGAGCGGTCGTGTCATGTACACAATCCTTCTATTTTTTTAAAGAAAAACATCCTTCTGCAGCTTCTTAAGCAGTTACAAATGTTCACTAAAAATCAATCAGATTTTGTACATAATTTTTTATATCGAAATTACCCCATCCAGTTCTTTTATTTCACCTAACCAAAAATACCAAAAATTGTTTATTAAAATAAACATGTCAAGTGTAGCTTGTTGCGCCAATGCCAAAACCTGTTGTTACTAATAACAAAAGTAAATAAATGACCTCTGACCACTACTTCAAAAAATTAAAGGACCCTAAATCATAAGCTGAAGTTAATATTTCACACACTTAGCCCCACCAAAAATCATTGAATTCTAGGAGGGTGCACCCAACCACTTGAGGGTTTCGCGTGGAAACCGTTCATGATTTATGTTACCTTCCGACCATTATGCTATCCCCCCTCAAACATGCAACCTGTCCTCCTGAAAGCTTCTTCATTTGTAGCAACAACGAACCGACAAACAGTTCCATTCATTCGCCATCACCATCAGAGAGACACATCTCGTGTCCGATGCCAGGGGCACTTTTATTGCCAACAACAACAGAAGCTCCTGCCTGCCATGCCCAAAACATTTCAATTATTAACGAAATTACTCTCTAAACAATACGCTTTCACCAAAGAAGGCACGGCAGGAACGGGAATGGGGACGGGGCCAGGTCGGATGGGAACTGTGAATCAGTGAAAAGTTGTGAGCACTTGATGATATTGTTTTCGATGTTGGGTACAAAACAACTGACGAGATGTTTTTGATGTGATGAACAACTTTTTCCTGTACGTGTAGATTTTTGAATAGCTTCCGCATCATTCAATCAACGAGAGCCTTCCAAAGCATGTCTATTGCACGCAAAACATATCACTTTCACTTCACTCACTTTTTGTACGGCTTCCGTTCAGCGTAGCTTACATCCTCATACAAGTGAATTGTGTCTATTAAAAAAACAAATCAGAAGTGGTATAAACTTTTTCATAAATACATTAAGTTTTTGATCAGCTTTGATTTCTTTTTTTCATATTCCTACTATTATACTATCAGTATAATTCATTCTCGTTTTGAATTAGAGGAACGAGATTTTCTATTTAAATGTACAGTTGGTCAGGTCAGCCAAGGGTGTGACAATTTTTCCCGCAAAGAGACCATTACTTTGATGTATTTCACCCCCAAGTCAGAGAACAGTCGTTCTCTTCACCGCGCGCCCAGTTCAAGTTTACTTCGCAGTAATAAAACTTTATGAGCAAGCAATCTGGGCTATTAATTTTTGCAGAGAATTTAATTTGGATTCTTGCTCTGTGAGGAAGCCATTCGGAACAGTAGGAGTGTGGGAGTAATAAACAAATCCGCATAAAAATGTTATATGAGCGATATGAGATTAGTTTAGTGTGCCGCAATCCGAGGATGATTTGATCCGCAGTATCAAACGGACACCAAGTTGAATCGTAATCGCTATCAGTAATCCTACAATGTTGAACATGGGAGTTGAAAATTGTCAATTTTCACTAAAGTGGGGCGCAGTTATATGGAAAAACGCAGATCAAGGTTTTTCTGAATCGTTTTAGGACCCCACTCAACTGGGCTCGATTGGTGACGTCCTTGCTTTCCGCATCGCGTTTTCAATTTATATGGAGACTAGTATGGAAAAAAGGCACTTTTGCTCTTAGCGGCTTAAATTTATCGTCAATCACGTGACTCAATACGTAACTATATAGTCTGGAAGACTTTGCTGAACTTTTTTTCCCATACTAATTTCCATAAAAACTTAAAACGCAATGCGGAAAGCGAGCAAGCACCAATCGGGCCCAAATTCCAAATTGCCAATTTTGCGATACTAAACTATATCGTAAAACCCTGATTAATCCACCTAGCGGTGATGGTGCCTTTCTCGTGCATTATAAAAATAGTATTTTGGCCATTACTCTTAAGCCCATAGTCCGATCTGGCCAATTTTCAATAGGAAACAATGGGAGAGTATTCTGCGTCGAATGCAACTTGTTGCGAGTAAATCGGTTAAGGACAAGTACCTGAAAAATGAGTTACATTTTTTATCCAATTTTTCTAAAAAAAAGTGGTATTTTGGCCATAACTTCCGAGCCCATTGTCCGATCTGACCAATTTTCAATAGGAAACAATGGTACAGTATCCTGCGTCGAATGCAATTTGCGAGTAAATCGGTTAAGGATAAGTGGCTGAAAAATGAGTGACATTTTTTGGGTGGGTGCGCACACACACACACCCAGACACACACATCACCTCAATTCGTCGAGCTGAGTCGATCGGTATATCACACTATGGGTCTCCAGGCCTTCTATAAAAAGTTTGTTTTTGGAGCGATCATATAGCCTTTACGTATGCGTAGTATTCGAGAAAGGCAAAAACTTCCGGTTCCCCCGGATCGTTGGATCGGTTCTTCTAAAGAACTCTTTCTCGTTCGCGGAACTCCTCTCTGCTCTAGGTCCCCCTACCAGATAAAACACTCCTCTGAAAAACTTATCGCGAATTGTATTCAATCGGAGCATCTTGCGGAGTCCAAAATACGTACGATTTCCAGCCATGATGCGTTTCGATTGTTTTTTGCTGGTGTCGTTTTCGGTGGTTGAATGAGGCCAAGTACCAACCACCACCGCACCACTGATACAAATTCATGATAAATAGCTCTCGTTGTTTTCTCTAGAACCTCTTCATATCATGTACTTCGTCTTCGAAGTGTTGATCATCCGATAAACTTCCATCTTTAGTCTGATGAAGGCTTCCTCTATCTTCTCAAAGCTACGTGCATTGACGTTGAATAGCAGACCATCATCTTACCGTAACCCTCTGCGCGTTTTGAAGGGAGTCCTCCCTCTGCGTGGACATCTTTATCCCCTAGTGCTTAGGCAGCTAGTGGTACGGCGTTTCTCTGGGAACATTATGGCTTTTAAACGGAACTTCCTTTGGCGTGAAAATCCCGAAAAAAACGTAAAAAATTACGAGTAAAATCCGAAGAATGCGCCGATGAAATTTCGAAGAGTTTACCGAGGAAGCTCCGAAGAATTCGCGAAGGATATTTCGAAAAATTATTCGACGAAATCCTGAAGAAATTGCTGAGGATATTTTGAAGATATTTGTCGAGTAAATCGCAAGGAATTTCCAAATATGTCCAGAGGTGAGCCAGCCAAGGGCTGAAAGCCTCTTAAATAAAGATAATAATAATAATACATAATTTTCAAATAATTTCCCGAGAAATTCCGAAAAAGTACCTGAGGGGGGCGTAAGTTTCGAATAATTTTCCGAAGAAATTACAAAGAATTTTCTTGCGATATTTTGAATAGTTCAAAAAGTGCAGAACACTGGCGGAGTTAAGCTGGGCACGATAGGGCACGTGACCCACCAAATCGAATATTTTCCCTGGAATTTAATTATATACGCCAAAATTGTTCTGAGAATGAACTGATTTTCTAGAAATCCAGGTATTTCTTCGGAATTTATATTGGATGTTTGTTAGCAAATTGTTTAGGTATTGGAGGAAATCTTTTCGAAAATGTTTTAAAAAATTTCAGAATTTTTTTTTCGAAAATACATTTTGAAATTATTCCAGCAATTTCTTCGAAAATTCCTTCTGAAAATCCTTCAGAAATTCTTTCCTCTCCAGAAATTCCTTCCAGGAATAACTTAGAAAGTAATGCCAGTAATTCTTTTTGACATTGCTCCCGACATTCTTTCGAAAAATTCTATGAAAAGGTCTTTGTAAATTTACTGATTATGGATCGACTGTGCGATTGAGTTATATTTATTGAACGGCTGAACAATTTCGACGGGAATCGACACCATTCTCGTGTCGAAACGTCGGGTAGATAACAAAACTCGTTGTGAAATTGTAAGACTGAGTAGCCGTTCAATAAATATGGGCCTTTGTAAATTCATTCGTAGATTCCTTCGGAACTTTCATTTCCATACCATAAAACCATACAAAATTCTTCCGAAGTTCCTACAGGAATTATTTCGGAAATTTTGTTGAAAGTTTTTTTTTACGGAAATTCATTTAAGAATGAAATAAGAAAACTAAAGGAATTTTCGGAAGAGTTTCTAACGGAAATATCAAAGGAATTTCCGGATGATTTATCCGAAGAAGCTCTTGAAGTAGCTTCCAAATGATTCCTGAAAAAACTTCTGAATGATTCTTAAGTTTTCCTGAAACAATTTCCGTATGCATTCTAAAATGAATTTCCGAAGAGGTTTCGCTGTAATTCCAAACAAATTTTCAAAGGAATTCCTAAAGGATTTTTTGAAGAATTACCGAATAAATTCCTAAATGAATTCGTAAAAGTAAACTGGAAGGAATCCCTAGAGGAATTCCCGAAGGAATTTAAACAAAATCTGATAGGATTTCCGAAAAAAAGGACTTTCAAAGGAATTTGATAAAAACAGAATTTTCGAAGTTATTCTCAAAACAATTTCCGTAGGTATTGCTCCGCTATCTCCGAAATAAATTTCACAGGAATTCCTAAGGGAACTCGTAAGTGAATTTCTGAACAGAATTTCCAAATTAAATTATAAAAGAATTTACGACATTCTAAAATTTTTGCATGAATTTTTGTGTTCCTCCATAATTTCTTAAGGAATTTCCTCCAAAGTTTTCTTCAGAAAATCCTCCGGAAATTACTTCGGAGATAAATGAGAAATTCCTTCGAAAATCCCCCAATATATTCCTTCGAAAATTAAAAGAAGGAAATATAAAAAAAATCAAAAATTCATTCGGAAATTCCTTTACGAAATTTTTTTACGATTTTTTTCAGAAGTTCTTTTACATAATCCTTTGGAAAATCCTTCAATTATACCTATGGATTTTTGGAAATTCCCTTAGGAGAAATCCTACCGAATTTTTTTCGGTATACCTTTAGAAATTCATTCAGTTGTGGTCGAAATACGTATCTGCAAAGATATCGAAATAATTGGGAGGAATTGAATGGAGTTACTTAACTCGTCTTAGACGGTTAAATACATACCACTAGAAAGAGCTTGAAATATTTTTTCATTTGAGATTTTCTTTGAGCGAAATTTTCGGAAATCTCTCAAACAAATTATTGGGGAATCATTCGAAAAAATCATTTGAGAATTCTTGCGAGAAATTCCTTCAGAAAATTTGGAAGGAATTTTATTCTGAAAACTCATATGTGAATATGTACATTATGTGGAAAATATTGATTTGAAAAATGTATTGGAGGTAACCACTTTCCCTTCGATGGGAGTCGAACCCACGACACTCAGTCTGAGGGCACGTGGGTTCGAATCTCATCGAAGGGAAAGTGGTTACCTCCAATACATTTTTCAAATCAATATCTTCCACATAGTGTACATATTCACATATGAGTTTTCAGACCATTGTAAATTAATGTCAAAGTCGGGTGGTTTAATCCCCGGAATATAAGCAATTAACTTTGGTTAAACCGAGGAACCTTATATTGTTTTGCTAGAAGAATTTTTGAAGAAATTAACAAAGGCCTTTTGGGCGGTTTTCCAAAAGATTCCCTGGAGAAATGTTCAAAGGAGCTACAGTGGTAATTTTATTAGATATTATATTAAGAGTTCCCGAAAATATTTCTGAAGGTTTCTTCTGGAGAATTTTTAGAAGAAATTTCAGGAGGAATTTCCGAATTTAATTTAAAAAAAAATCTAATCAAAAATTTCCCAAGGAATTATGAAAAATCCACGAAATAATTTCCAATGAAATTCCCAAACAAATACCTATTGAAATTTCATATAAATTTCTTAATAATTAAAGTTATTACTTCGGAAATCACTTAATTATTCTTCTGGAATTTTCGGAAGAACTCCTTAAGAAATTTCAAAAATTCAAAGAAGAAATTCTAAAAATTCTTTCAGAATTTCCCTTAGGCATCCATTTAAAAACTCCTATAGGAAAACCTGAGAACGGTCCTTAAGAAATCCTTGCGTCTTAAAAATTTCTTCAGATTTTTTTTCCGAACATTCTTCTAAAATTGTATTGCCTCAGAATTCATTCGGAAATTTCTCTAGGGATTCCTTCGAAGATTTCTTAACGAATTCTTTATAAAATTTCTTCTGAAATTCTTTTTGAAATATCTTCGGAAATTCTTTTGGAAATTTGGTCGGAATTCTTAGGGAAAATTCTTCGGAATAACCTACGGAAATCATTTTCCAGAACTCTTTCAGGAGAAATACTTCGTTAATTTCTTCATGAATGCAAATTGCTTTCAGAATTCCTGCGGAAATTGGTTTAGGATTTTTTTTAAGAAATTGCTTCAGCAATTATTTCAGAAATATCTTTATGACATTCTTCCAGTAATTCCTTAAGAAATCCCTTAGGAATCTCTAGGAAGAAATTCTTGGAATTCCTTAGAAATATCTTTATTACTTAATCCAAAATTTCTTCTGATTTGTTTTAGGAGTTCCTTCGGACATCCCTCCGGAATTTTATTAGAAGATCTGTAACACCTTCGAATATTCTTTAAAGTACTTTTTTGGGAATTATTTAAAAACATCTTTTATGGACCATTCGGAAATTACTTTAAGAGTTCTTTCGGAAATTTCATCTGGAAATTCCTTTAAAATTTCCGTTAGAAACTCTTGCGAAAATACCTCTGGTATTTCCTATTTCATCCTTTACAGAATTTCCGGAAATTTCAACGAAATTTCCGTAATAATTTCTGCAGGAATTTCGGAAAATATTTTGTTTTATTAAGAGAATTTCCTGGGAAACTTTATAAAGAATTTCTGGAAAAAAATTCGAAGGCCTTCGGAGAATTTCTAGAAGAAATCCATGTACGAATGTAAAAAGGAATTCCTGGTGTAGTTCTACTGCAATGAATTTCTGGAGGAGTTTCCAAAAGAATGTCTGAAGGATTTACTAAAACATATCCTGAAGAAATTCCTAAATCTATTTCCGAAGAAATCCCTAAAAATTGAAAGGTATTCCTAAAAGGTATATTTAGTGTTAAGCTAACGGTCATAGGGGCGACCATTTTAGCTATTGACAATAAACAACATAAGGATTTCCAACATACAACAACATAAGGATTTCCCTTATGTGAATATGAATTTCCAAAGTATTATTATTATTCATTCAGACTAAGGCCGAAGTGGCCTGTGCGGTATATAAGAGTATTCTCCATTCGGCTCGGTCCATGGCTACACGTAGCCAACCACGCAGTCATCTTCCACCTGATCGATCCACCTTGCCCGCTGCGCACCTCGCCTTTTTGTGCCCGTCGGACCGTTGTCGAGAACCATTTTTACCGGGTTACTGTCCGACATTCTGGCTACGTGCCCGGCCCACCGCAGTCGTCCGAATTTCGCTGAACCTGAGTTGCGTGCTCTTGCCTACGCAATGCGGTCGGGTCTGAGCTTGATGACCGACTGGCAAATAGCTCACACAACCTCACTTGATCAGTACAGTTGCTAATGAAGAATATGTGTAGTCGACTTTCTAAATACTCAAGCTCCTCTAATGTGAACGTGTACTATACACATGTGGAAGTGTTGGCTTGACAAATGGATTTTTTTTTTGTTGGGGCGTAGAACCACTGCGTCCATTGAGTTGAACTTTTGTGGTATACCCCTGATTACTCTTGACTATCTATTCGCATCTTGTAAGTTGATCACCATTTGTCAAGTGAACAACCTAAGACGCGTCTATTCCCAGTCCGGTATAATTGAGTTAATAAAACCCACTACCTTTCCAGGATTTGCAGTCCAAATATCTCCTGGTTGCATAAAGCCACTATTTAGAAATTTAGATCTACCTTTGTACAATGCATCGCAACTGCAAAGCAGATGTTCCGAGGTTTCACGTTCCATGTTACAGAAACGACAGATATCACTCTGAATCTGGCCAATATTTTTCAAGTGATATCTGCTCGGGCAGTGTCCGGTTATTAGGCCAGGGAAGGTGCAAAGAGCTCTCTTGCTGAGCTCCAAGAGCTTTTCGGTTACTTTAACATTGGGAATTATAAATCTCTTTGATTGAGCACACTTTTCGGCAACCAACCAGTTGGTCACCAACCTTTGTGCTTCCCAGGATTTCAATTCCATTTTTATAGTACAGTATGATATACCGCAGAAAGGTTCTGGGCCAATAAACTGTGTGTTTGAACCTTGTTTTGCAAGCTCGTCTGCCTTTTCATTACCTTCAATGCCACAGTGTCCTGGAACCCAGTACAGATTTACGGAGTTCTCTTGGCACACTTTTCGCAATGAAAGAATGCAGTCCCAGACAAGTTTTGATGTACATTTAAAGCTACTCAACGCTTTGAGTGCCGCTTGACTATCTGTGAAGATACAAATATTTGCATATCTATATTTCTTCTCTACACAGATATTAGCACATTTCATTATAGCAAAAATCTCCGCTTGGAACACAGTTGGATAGTTTCCAATTGCCACTGAGATCGTTATCTCAGGACCGAATATTCATGCTCCCGTTTTAGTTAAAATTTCTGAGTCATCCGTATAGAATTTTATATAATCGTCTCGAACAGCGCAAGTAGGACCTCCGACTTCCCCATCCATACGTGATAGCTCACGTATGTAATAAGGAATGTCATAGATCTCCACAAGTTTCATCCAGTCTCCACTCATATTCATCACTGGCCCATATTGAAAATTTTGTGAGATACTCAAGTGGCCCACTAAATCGCCTGGCTTGAATAACTTCAATCGTTTAAGTTTTTGCATATTCTTTTCCACTTCTAACTGCACGAATTCATACAATGGTAGCAGATTTAGAATCGCATCTAACGATTTTGAAGGAGTGGATGGACACTAACCTTTGCAGTTTTGTCAGCTTCTTCTGTGCAGTAGCCTCTTTTGTTTTGGCCACCATACAAGAGCAACATTTATCAGTTTTGGATGAATGATGTAAGTATAGATCCAATCAATCATTTTCGGACTTAAGCCCCACTTTCTTCTAAATGTGTTAATGCATATCCAGAAGGCGCTGGTTGCCTTCCCCATCGCACACTCAATTTGAGCATTTTTGTTCAGTTTGAAATTCAGAATGACTCCCAGATATTTAACCTGTTCACTAAGCTGCATTTCTAGTCCTCCAAGATTAAGAGATTTTAGATCAAGTTTTCTTTTCCTAGTGCATGGTGCAATTGCAATTTTTGACGGATTAATGCTAAGGCCTTCCTGAATACACCACGATTGGGTAAAATTTAGAGCCCATTGCATTCTTTCAGAAATGATATTGTCGAATTTTCCCCTCACTGTGATGACAATATCGTCAGCAAAGCCTACAACTTCGAAACCTTTTTCTTCTAAGCTTCCTAGAAGATCGTCTACAACTAAGGACCACATTAGTGGTGAGAGGACCCCTCCTTGAGGGCAACCTTTTGTTGCCCATACTGTAAGAGACGAACTTCCCAGCTCTGAAGAGATTTCTCTTTTTGCAAGCATGGTGTGAATCCATTTGATAATGTTCGTGTCGAAGTTTCTTTTCTTCATGGCACGATCCATTGACGAATAAGAAGCGTTATCGAAAGCTCCTTCAATGTCCAAGAAAGAACAAAGTGCTAATTCTTTTACCGAAAGCGCTTTTTCCACCTTAGATACCACTGTATGAAGTGCCGTAATAGTTGACTTACCGGACTGGTAAGCAAACTGGAACTTAGACAGTGGATGTTTAATCATGTAATTTGAGTTGATATAATCACTCAACACCTTTTCCATAGTTTTCAACAGAATTGATGAAAGACTAATGGGCCTGAATGATTTAGGATGCGTCTTATCTCGCTTTCCTACTTTTGGTATGAAAATAACTTTTACTTTCCTCCATGAAGATGGAATATAATTGAGTCTTAGACTTGCCTTGAAAATCTCAATTAACGGCGGAATCAGCAATGATTCTCCGTTTTGAAGCATTGCTGGAATTATTCCGTCCGGTCCGGCAGATTTATAAGGCTCAAAAGATCTCACTGCATTCTCTACCCTGACTTTCGTAAAGATATCGTCAGCCAAGGCTTGTGCAACATTTTTCCCATCATCAGACATTTTAGTTGTGAACATCTTTAACTTTCAAACGAACCACTTGTTGTGGGTCCACACACATAATCGATCCAGGAAAATAGGTTTCCATAATCAACTTTAATGTTTCACCAGAAGTTTGTGTGGAAAATCCATCCTTTTTTTTCAGATTCCCTAGTTCATTAGTATGATCTTTTGCAAGTGCCCTCTGAAGTCTCGCGACTTCTGGAGTATTGCTAATATTTTCACACGTTTGAACCCACGATCTTCTTTTGGACTTTCTTATTTCGTTATTGTACTCAGTAAGTGCACTCCTATACGGAGTCCAATTCGAGGTTCTTTTTGCTTTATTAAAAAGTTTTCGAGAAGTCTTCCGCAGTTTCTCCAATTTTGAGTTCCACCACGGAACGTCCCTGTTAGAGGACGACTGTTTCGTAGGACAACTGTTGTAGAAAGCATTTAAAATCTTATCATTAACCTTTTGGGAAAAATATTCCAGTTCTTGAACTAAATCAATCTTTCCACCTTTTGTAAATGGGTCTGAATTTAAATATTGCTCATATTGTTCCCAGTTCGTTTTTCTAGCGTTTCTAAATGAAGTTGATGATCGTTTTCCCCAACTCCATTCAAACACAATATGTCTATGATCTGACAATGATGTTTCCTCGGAGACATGCCAGTTTGCAATTCTTTCATAAATCGCACCGTTGCACAGTGTCAGATCTAAGACCTCTTGTCTAATTGCATTAGAAAATGTTGGATCATTTCCTCTATTGCAAATATCAATATTATTGGATGAGAGATATTCAAGTAAGCATTCACCTCTACTGTTGGTACGGATATCCCCACACCCCACACGGTATGATGCGCATTAGCATCACAGCCAATGATGAATGACTTGTTATTCTCTCTGCAGTATTGGATAAATGATTCGACCTCAGGAGGAGGGGCCTCAGGATCATCACCCGGAAAATAGGCCGAAGCTACAGCAACCTCAGTTTTTCCATTGGTGGTTGGCACCTCAACCATGATCGCAACCACGTCCCGTTTTAAAAAGCTTGTAATGGGGTGACAAATGGATTGCGAGTGATTTGACTATGCGGCCAATTTGGGAATTTCGAGCTCATCCCGTAGCCGCTAGATTGCGAAGGCCGACGGAGGTCCTTCGTAGCTTAGTTGAGTAAAGCACCAGTCTAGCGCACTGTAGGGTCGTGGGTTCGAGTCCCATCAAAGGAAAAGTGGTTACCTCCAATACATTTTTCAAATCAATATCTTCCGCATAATGAACATACTCACATATGAGTTTTCACAAACGATGGATGGTTCTTCCAGTTCATTCGCCTCCTCCACGTACCGTCCGCCATCTGCACCCCACCATAGATGGTACGCAGCACTTTCCTTTCGAATACTCCAAGTGCGCGTTGGTCCTCCACGAGCATCGTCCAGGTCTCGTGTCCGTAGAGGACTACCGATCTAATGAGCGTTTTGTAGATTGTCAGTTTGTTTTCAAAGTAATGTCTGGTTTTATCTCCGAAGAATTTTCTGAAGAAATCTCTGGAGAAAATTGTCCCACCATTTCTTGAACTCTGACGCCGCCAGGCAGTGGTGCACTTTCTGTCGGAATTCGGATTCTTAAACCAGAAACACGGCACAGCTGAGTTCGGATTTTAAAATTAGTACACTATCGGGTTCAGGTACAGTCCGGGTTTTGGGATAAAAAATGTAGGGTCCGACTCGGGTATCGAGTTGGATTCTTCCCATATGTGGCCTTACTTTAGAAGTTTGCAATGTGTTTAATGTCGAATTTCTGTGCATAATCGTTCATCTATTTAGTCAAGTTATAGATAATCGGGAAGAAAATGATCGCATTAACCGGTTTTGTGTTTTGAAAATACTATCTGCATAACGATATGACACATATTAAACGGATGGTATTTTTTCAGAAGCTCTTGAAGCCGAATAATCAAAAGTTTCATTAGACAAACGCGCATGTAAAAACCTACACGAATAATATAATTCATAAAATAAAAGAATGCCCTTTCGAGAATACCAATAAAACACTATTTAGTTGATGACTAGCACAAGGTTGATGATAAAGGCACACTGGTGGAAAGTAGTAACAGTGTGGTTGTTTAAAGAAGCAAAAATATTATAAGCTTTCGAATTCCATATTCAGGATTCTTCAGTTTAAGTGGCGCACGTAGAAAGTTGAGAAAAATATGCAGCAGTCATCCGTAATAAAAATGAGAAAATATTGGGATAATTACAAATTTAATTCCACTATAATAATATCCAAAACATGAGTTCTTTTTTCTCAAGATAATTTGTTCACTTTACAAATTCTGTTTTATCCATAGCAAACTCTCCAATGTTTTCTACTTCTTAAATGTCAAACTGGAGGGAACTCACGTCACCATTAGCGATAAACTGGTATTTTTTTCCCTTGTCATAAGACGAGTTTGTACAATCCCATTTAATTCCACCACTTAATTGTACTTTGACAGATACGTATTTCGACCTCAACAGTAAGGTCGTCTTCAGTGTCTCGGACTCGACTCGACTTTCAAAGATACGTATTTCGACCTCAACAGTAAGGTCGTCTTCAGTGTCTTGTACTCAACTCGACTTTCAAAGTCGTTTGGGGGAACCTTAAAACTTCTAACATTTCGGCGAGGCAAAACGCCCTAGTGAGACTAACCTACAATGTACTATGCGTCTCCACACACTATCCATACCAGAATGCTGATTCGTCAACGCGTGGTGCGTTGTTCCCTAAGAGCTGCCAACGTTTTGCCTCATGAGTTTGCCGGTAACGAAATATCACTACTTTTTAGATATGTGAATAATATCAATATAATTGAGATTTTATGAAATTTTAAGATGGCATCAGCTAGCTATATTGTTCAACTGTTGCATGAGGTAAAAATACCCATGAAAATCGTTACAACTAAGACTTTAAAGCAGTCTTTGCTTTGCTAGGGCATATTGCATATTGCCCTCCTTCCCTTAAGGCTCAAGACTCCATCACAATGTTTTGAGAATTAATGACTGTATCGCTTGTTTGTAATAGTGAGGCAATTGGTACTGAAAAGTGCAGCAGCGAAAGATAAATTTTGTTTACAACTGGGGTGGGTGGAAAGGGGGTGTTAATAATATGCCAGCTGATGCATAATGTTGCCAGACTTGACGAAATGTTTATTCTATATCATAACACATGTTCACGGTGTATCAAATATGTGGGTATTTATCGGTTTAAATTTTGTAATTCACCACTTGGAATTTAACAGAAGCTTACATAACATGTTTAAATATTTATTTCTGGTATATTTGTTCAATCCGACAAACAGCAATGATTTTTTCCAATAAACAAATCTGGCAACGGTGAAGAGATGATTATTTTCTTCAGAGACGTTGTTATTATATAGAGACACGCGGAGAGAATAAAAGCAATTCTGGCTTCACGGCCCCCAGACAAAACCAATGCTGTGTGATCGACAACATATAAAATTGTGAGAACTTGAAGTGACTCTCAACATGAACAGTTATTTCATTTGTCTCACCTCCATATCCTGCCTTTTTCAGCACCATTGCCAAATATTCAACAAGAAATATAATTAAATATAATATTTAAACTTGCTATGAAAACTCTGAAAACAGCTTACTTTACTTAACTTTTCAAACTTTTTAATGATTTATATAATATTGATTACAATACTTATCTCGCATTTAGCACCGATTGGTAATGTTTGTTTACTCGTTTGGTACCGTTCGATTGGTACTTTCGGCTTCACTCTTCGCGGGTCTCTATCTATAAACAACGTCCATGATTTTCTTGTGTATGCACACCTTTGTTTGCGTGTTGGCTGGCGTATACGTTGTATTGTTCGGATTGAATGAAGTTGCATCGCGTAGATTTTGTTCTCACCATTTCACTTATTGCGCTAGTGAATTTGAGTCTTCCGCATTTTATTGCATTTACAATACGGTCGTCAAATTTGTCTCTAACTTCGATTTTTGGAAAGCAGTTTTCGACAGTTTTTGGACGTGAAGTGAATTAATCGGTAGTGAAGATTGAATAAAAAGGTGAAACTCAGTTAGTGAATATGTTTTAGGAGTGATTAAATCAAGGAAACAGTGGGAAAAGATCAAGTGAAAAATCAAGTGCGTGTGTATGTGTTTGCTCCGAACGTTCGGAGTTAGTATGCGTTCGATAAAAATACGAATGCCGGCCCAGGAAAAAAGGCAGTTTTCAGCGTTTTTCCTGCAATTCCTCAGTAATTGTTAATTTGGATGAGTGAAAAATTAATATGAAAATGTAATGAATATGCAATGATGGAGGTAAGTCGGCAAATAGCCCCAACATATTGAATTTAGTTCGAAACTTTATTAGTGTTAGTGCGGATTCGAATAAAATCATCGTCATTATCGGATTGATTACGGTTTATAGAGCCTTAAGCCTTTCACATGCACAAATAGAATTTTCAAACATAGTTAGAAACAGTCTAGTTTAAATTTGACGGACAAAAATAGTTCAGATGCGCTCGGGTTTAAATAAATAAATTATTTCGGGTCCGGATCAGGTACCGTTATCGGAATGAAAAAATCTCGGGTACAAGTCGGTTCCGAGTTTGAAATAACTTTATAAACCGTTTTGAAGTTAAAAAATGTTTTGAAGCCTATCGATGATTCTGCCCGTTCTGCACATTTAATCATGATAATATAATTATATATAAAATATTATAATGAAAATATATTACATGGTTACATCATTTTATGTTTTGTTTTTCAGGCAAAAAATACATAATTTCCTAAAAGATGGAGCAGCAGTAACTTTGTATTTATTGTATCTAATGAACTATGAACTCAAAGTTATAAATATATTTATAAATATATTACAATAACTGTTTTCTCACTTGCTAGCTTTTTATACAATTCTTATTATTTCGTACTTCTCTCGCTGTGATGGATAGAAATAATTTCGATGCAGCTGTAACGTGGCATAAAAACCAAATACATATAACTTCGAAAACCACTGAACATCAGTTTGCTCTTCGCAACTTTGCCGGAGAAAACCCGTAAACATACATTGTATCCGACTAGCCTGTAATGAGTAGCTTTCGCAGAGTGCATCTGACAGCGGAGAATTAAAAGTACGAACTCATGGTTTTCTCATTATCTTTGCATGTCGGAAAACTCATTTCTGTCAGCCCATTACCCGGAAACCCGAATGAATGCCCGTGTGTATCCCCAAGCCCGGCCCAGTTCCGCACATCACATATGCTCGGACCCAATGGTGAACGAAAACTTTCCCACTCACAACCACACAAACGGAGACTTATGTCGTCCCATTGGGAGTTCCAATCTCCGGCATCTTCCGTAAGAGACACAGCTTTTGAAACACGAAACCATTCTTATCTATTTAGTTTACAGCTCAGCACTTCGCCACCGCACCGCAGCCTCCTCGACGATAGTCAACAACACCGGCACCGATGGAGATGATCTGACATATCCGGCTCCACTGGAGTCAGAGCCGGTCGGGTTACGGGCCAAGACGACAAACAGTTTTACAGCAATAATCAAAAAGTCGAAGTGCAAAACATGACGGGAAGCACCGACAAAAAGAGCGCGCGCGTGGAGGCACCCCGAAAAAAAACAGGAAAAAACTTGTTGGTTAACATGGTTTTCTGTGCTCTTCATAATTGAAAATCTCTGTAGCGCAACAGAGCGAAAGCAGCTTATGTGAGACGGGGGCGGTGGAAAGCAGGTTCCGCAGCAGCAAAGCACCCAGCCAGTTAGAACTTTACCAACCCCTCCGATTTGCCGAGTAATGTCGCATTTTTTCTCGTCTGTCGCTCCGAGATTTTAAATTACGGATGATAAGGGTTGCAGTTTCGTGGAAATATAAATATAGGAAGGTTTTCCGTGAAAGTTATAGAAAATGTCAAACATCACAAGGCATGAAGCTTCAATCAATTATTCCATCAATCAATCAAAACTAGGATATAATAAACCATTTTTAATAAGTAAAAGGTTATGAAGTTCTTTAGCTTTAAAATTTAATAAAATATAGTAATAAAATACAGGGTAATGTTACCAGTGCTCAACAAATCGTGTTCTTTGTATTCCGATTGGTATGAAATTTTCCCAAAACGTAAAAAAATAAAACCTATCTGAATAGCCGTTTGACATTACATATGGATATTTGCGAACCATTTTCTACGGACGTCAGACACACAACATCTGTCCATACCGTTGCCAGTTCCACTACACCGACCTTCATCCCTGGTGCCTTCCCCCCGCAATCAAATAGCCCATTCCGTTCTACCCGGTAGACTCGTTTCGCATCGTTCCGTCAAGAGTTACGACTTGAATATATTTTAATTACGAAAGCTGGAAAAGCGTCGCAACAGCTTGGTCCAAGGAATGAATGTGCCCTCGGAGAAGTTGCCTTTTTCTCCATTCTCCGTGAAAGCCCCATCCTCATCCTGTCCTGTGTGCTGCTCACTGGTCCGTTTGTTTCCCTGTCTGTTGGCTCTCACGGCATTCAGTCAGGATCTAAGGTGTGCTTGCTTAAGGCACACCACCCGAGATGATTATGAAGCTCGCCAAACATCCGAGGACGGAGGACAACAATGCGCAAACAAGGGCAACGCAACAACAGTGTAATATTTTCCCGTGATATTATTCTGTCCTGACACTACCTTTCAAGCCGGCGAGCTTTCTGACAGTCTCACCGGTTGAAGCTCGTCGTTCTGTAAGATAGGTTATAGTTTTAATCTATCTGAAGTACTTTTTATGAGATAAATCATGCAATTCCCTTCAGAATGAAAGTTGAATTGCCATAATGAGTGTAAAGTCAGAAAAGTAATAAAACTTAAAATGACAGATATGTGTCTCGTTGAAGTTCCAGCACGTTCCAGTCTAACCGATCCAAACGAGCAAAATCTTTTCAGTGAAAACTGACTGTTTTAAATCTCTGACAATTCATTTCATTTATTTAGCTTACAACAGATAACACTGAATCTACAATTTGACGCCACATTACACGGTTCGAGGCCATATCTCTCTTTTTTTACAAGGGAGAATGCATTTATACACTAACCCAGCACACGTGCATTGTAGTTGCCAAACTACCACACGGAAGTGTGCTGGAGTGTCGGACTCGACCGTACCGGTAATACCGACTAAACCCCCTTGGGCTCCGCCATCGTTTCCCCCAGGAACTACCTCCCAGTACTACTTCTGTGGGACTGCCGCACTGCCTGGTCGGAAGTGAACACCATTTTTGCAGGGTTGCTGTCCGGCATACTTCCAATATGGCCTGCCCAACCAACCCTTCCAACATTAGCTACCTTTTTGATACTGGGTTCACCGTATAGTTGGACGAGCTCGTAGCTCATCCTTCGCTGCCACACACCATCCGCTTGCACACCGCCAAAGATGATCCAAAGCACGCGTTGTCATTATTACAACTATAAATATATACAACTGACTTATCTTACAAAACTGACTTAAATATGTTTTTTTGTATTGCTGTATCTCTTCTTCCCACGGAAATTTTACTCAATTTCCGTCAAAAGCAGAATTACTCATAGTTTTGAGTTGTCCTGTTTTTGACGGAAATTATGTAGTTTTTTTTTTCTTTTTTTGTTATCTCTCACCAAAAGGCTCTACGATTGAGCCTCCTGGAAATGGACACATCTATGTTCTCAGCAAATTGGCAACACAAAAAAACTAACAGTTAGACTAATTGCTGAGAACTAAAATTAACAAAAATAATAAGGGCAGTGGAGCAAAAGGACATGAAAACTGCCATTGTGTTTTAAGTGAACATTAGTCCTTTTAAGAAAACATATTACTTTAATTTAATACAAATATTTAAACAAAAATGAATCTTTGGAGGGTTAATATATTGCATTGGTAATTTATGTGTACTAATGTTATTTTTCAAATAATGCCTGACACTATTTTTAAAGCTGTATCTATTTGATATGCGCTGCAAGTCTTGGGGAAGACGGTTAAACTTTGATGGACCAATAATTGAAAATCGTTTCTGACCAAAACTGGGGATTGCTCGAATTTGTACAAGATTGTTTACTCGCCTTGTGTTATGAATTCGTGAAGTTATTTGTAATACAAAATTATGATGGATAGTTGTGTTATTGATAACTCATGAACAAGCATAAGAGCTTGTAGTTCACATACTCCAATTAGTGGTAGTATTTTATGAGGTAGGTTCGAATATAGGTTCACTGATGGATAAAGTATGGGTAGCTTGAATATGGTTTTTATGCATCTATTCTGTAAAGTTTGTAACCTTTTGAGCTTCGATTTACATGCACGGCCCCAATTAAAAATCAAATAGCTCAATATTGAGTGAATATGTGCATTATAGAATTGTAGAAGTATTTTTTTAAGGGACAAAACTACTGACACGTCTTAATACTCCACACAATGATGATACATTATTACAAACATGTTTTATATGAACATCCCAAGAAAGAGTATTGTCCAAATGAACTCCCAGACAGTGGCGTAGCCACGGGGGTGGTTTTGGGCATAAAACCCCCCCCAGAGACAAAATTTTTAGAACAAATTTTTTATTTGAAAAAAAAAATTGTTCAGAAAACCCCCCCCAGACCAATTTTCTGGCTACGCCACTGCTCCCAGATATTTGAAAACTGAGACACATTCAATTTTATTAGGCCCAAGTATTGGATCCTTTAGTTGCGGCAAAGATCTTCTTGACGAATGGAATATCATGTCATAGTTTTATCAATATTTAGTGATAATAGGTTAGTTAGACAAATATTTTTGTAGTTTCTCTAAATCGTGATTATAATGCGAAATTATAACTTGGGGATTACTATTGGAGTAAAAAAGAGCAGTGTCATCTGCAAAAAGTCTAGGGGTTCCTTTCAGACCAATTTTGTATAAATCATTAACATAAATTAAGAAAAGTAACTGTCCAACATTACTTCCTTGTGGAACTCGCGTGTTGATTAACTTGAAAGAGCTTTTTTCACCATCTAATGATACGAACTGCTGATGATTATGTAAATAGCTACAGATTAAGTCATTAGCTCTACCTCTGATGCCATATCGATCGAGCTTCTTAAGTAAGATTTCATGATTCAATGTATCAAAAGCCTTCTTCAAATCGAGAAACAGAGCGCCTACGTGTTTTTTAGTCGATAACAGATATCAAACTATTAACTAACTCATTAATGGCTATAGTTGTATTACAGCCTTTCCTAAAGCCATATTGCATACTATAAAGTACGTTATTCCGTTCAATGAAGGTTAACAGCCGGTTGACTAAAAGCTTTTAAAGAATTTTGTTAGCGTGGATATAGGCCGGTAATTATCCGGTTTGCAAGGATCACC
The DNA here is from genome assembly GCF_024139115.2 of Armigeres subalbatus. NCBI lineage: Eukaryota > Metazoa > Arthropoda > Insecta > Diptera > Culicidae > Armigeres > Armigeres subalbatus. The sequence continues at coordinate 153,069,537 of NC_085140.1, read as the reverse complement.
ATTTTTAAAAATAGTCACTATTCTGGCTAATTTGAGAAACTGTGGATAGCACCCAGTCTCTACTATTTTATTGAAGCAATCAGATAAAATTTGGCAAATAAGTCAACATTGCTTGTTACTATACTAGCTATATTTTATATATTTTACTATACTTGTTATTTTACTATACTTATGTTATCCGGTCCAGGATTTTTATTATATTTCCGTGGGATAGAAAGAGAGAGAGAGCAATACAATTTTACTCAGTCACTGAGTAGGTGAAAGTTAGCGTGCATACAACGTATATAGCCTCCACCAAAGTAAAGATTCCACTTCTCTTCACCTCGACAAAGGATGTCACCATGCTTCGTACGGAGCTTGACAAAAAAAAAACACACACATACTGAACGGTTGAGCCCCTTTACCTGATCCAAAATACCTTCAATAGCTGCTGAGCGAGGGGCAATCAACCGGGCATCGAAGTTAGAGGTGGAAAGAGGAACGTGCGTTCATGCAGGCGATGGGTTTCTTGTATTGTAGCACAATTTTTCTTCTGAACGTTTCGAAGTGGCACGATAGTTCTCTTTATTTGTCAAAATTACTGGACATACTGGACGAACTTCATTTAAATATAATCTACACTTAATCTATAACACATTAAAAACACTCGACCGTGTGTATGCTGGACGTGATCTGTCCCGGGCCGTGATCTAGTTGCGACTGCCGATGTTCTCTTGGGAAGGTACCGGAGAGACCTTCTTCCAACGATGATCGCTTCGGTAGTTCGTCAGATCGGTTTAACTCCGACAATCCACTCTCTGCTCTCCTTATCACATACGCTGATAACGGACGATGCGATGGGGAGATAACGATGCTCTACCTGAATTCCGTGTCCTATACATACGGTGGCGACTGGTGGTGATTCTGCTGTCGATCGTTTAATACCGATGAAGGCAAAAGAGTTTCAATAGCTTCCTTCCTTGCTAGGGGGCAGTCCCTGTATTCGCGGGTGCGAACACATACCTTCAGTTTAAGCTGTGCGACGTGGGCACGAAGATCATCTGTAACACCGCAGTCGACTACCAGAATGTTGGCAAGCATTTGCTGCCCCAGAAATGTGAGTTTTATTCACATGATGTTCCCGGAACCAAGCCTCTTAATGGCGGACCTTCGGAAAGTGAGGGCACTCTTTCACATAATTGTGGAGTGGGAGAGATACCGCCCGAAGAAACATGACGTGACGCAGTGTGACAACTGTCTTGCGTTCGGCCACGGAACCAGGAAATGCCACGTGAAGCCTCGTTGTGGCAAGTGTGCCGGAGCGCATCCAACCTCGACATGTCAATGGATGCAAAAAGCAATCGAAATCAAGTGTGCCAATCGCGGTGCTAATCATGACGGCAGCAGTCGTGCCTACCCAAAACGTAGGGAATTCACTGCCATCCGCAATAAGGACTCTTCCAAGAACCAGCCCGGGTGACGACGAGATCCACCTCCACCGATGAATGAGCAGCAATTTCTACCTCTGTGGTATGCTGTTCCAAACTTCTCACCACTACAGCCAAACCAACATAAGATATCCCGTGTCCCAGTCTCCTCTGTGCAGCAACACCTCGTGGCAGCCGCCGCTACTCCGCCGTTGCGAAATCCTCTCCCATCCGCCCGGGGGAACGATGATCCCACTGACCAACATGCCGAAGACCTCTTCTCCTCGGAGGGAAATCAAGGAGCTCACCCTGAGCTTGTTCCGACGGCTGCTGGAACGCTATCACTGTTCGAGCCGCCAGGCTCGAGAATGCCGGAAATCAGAGGAGTTTGCTATCCGTTCCTCAGAACGGCACACAGAAACCAACAGTCCCAGGAATAGCACTAAAAACAACACTATTTAACTTTCTTCTGCCCCACAGAAGGAAGATTTTGCACAGTCCGTTTCACTTCACTATGTCGTGATCTTCACGATACCTTTACCCTGTCCAGCTGGTTGTGAATTCCACTCACTCACGACGAACCGTACCGATGTACCAACGTTTCTTTTAGTTCATGCCCTCCAACGTAATCAGAATCGATTTCGGATACCAATAGAAATCGATTTAGTTTCACAAAATAGCTACAACTGCACACCTTTATTGAATGGTCGACCGAACGAACGTGGTTGGAAATGCACAACACAAAACGACCGTACTACATCTGCACGCTACCGGTGTTTATTTTGAACTAATTTCATTTGCATGTGATGATGGTTCCAGAGCGCGCTGAGAGAATTTCAATTCAGCGAGAACTTATGCTATACCTTATGCAACGTACACACCAGTCAAGCAGTTTGACGAACATTGACTCCGCCCCCAAGAAAACGCTTCGGTTGCTGCTTCGTTTGCACGTGTGTGAAGTTGTTTGAACAACCATTTGACAGTTGGCGGCTCGGTTGGAAAAAATTAAAACGGTTTGATTTTGGTTTGAGTAGTCGGGGGCGGAGTCAAGGTACGCCGAACATGTTTGAGCATTTGTAGTGAAGTTGCACAAACCCCCATATATTTTTTGATGGTTGGTGCTCAAGTTGTCGCTTCGGTCGTTCGTGTGTGATATTGTTGGTCGAATAAATTGATTGTTCGTGCCGCTGTTGGAAAAACTTGATGGATGTTTGAATAAACGAGAGGTGGAGTCAATGTTGGTCAAACTGCTTGACCGTGTGTACGTTCCATTAGACTAGTTCATTTGTTTGTTTGTTTTGTTTGTGATGTCCGATTAATCGAAAATAGTGAATGGTGCATCTCTTCAATGGGTGGTTCATCAGCTCAATCCATGGGAGGCGATAGTAAATTGATGTCGACGGCGAACATTGATGATCGAATTCTGGAACTATAAAGGATCCGGTAGATCGAACAGATTACCTTATGATTATTGGAGCGTCAATCACCTGATTGCGCTTCGTTTGCGCATTGACGGACTGCTCGTCCGATCTTTGTAGCTTCCGGAAAATGGTGCGATGATGCCGGATGAACGAGGGATGTAGACATGATGAGGCAACAGATGGAATACAGGATTACCTATGAACGAGAGAAGACCCGGTAGATCGAACTGACTCGGATAGAAATGAAGGAACGCTAATCACCTGATTGCGCCTTACATGCGCGTTGAGCCAGATTCGGTCTGCTCTACCGGTCTTTGAAGGGCGAGGAACTGCTGTTTATTTCATGGGAAGGGTGAGGAATGTCCTGTGAACAAAAAAAGACCCGGTAGATCGAACTGACTCGGTTAAAGTTGATGGAACGCTAATCACCTGATTGCGCTCTATTTGCGCGTTGAGTCAGATTCGGTCTGCTCTACCGGTCTTTGTAGAATCAGGAACCGCTGATTATTTCGTGAAATAGACGAAGAAAAACCTATGGACAAAAAGGATCCGGTAGATCGAACTGACTCGGCTAAAGTTGAAGGAACGCTAATCACCTGATTGCGCTCCGTTTGCGCGTTGAGTCAGATTCGGTCTGCTCTACCGGTCTTTGTAGATTCAGGAACTACTGCTGTCTTCGTGGTTTGCAATGGGCAGAATTGCGATCTTCGCAACTGGCCTCACGACGGTATCAGCTTCAGCGGTCTTTAGCGTGACAACGCGAACGATTCCATCCTCCCCTGGATGAAGTTTTGTTATTCTCCCGAGCGGCCATTGCATAGGAGGTGCGTTCTCATCCTTGACGATGACGATTTGATCCAACTGGACCAGGACCGGTGACTTGCAACCCTTTGTTGCTCGTGACTGAAGTTGAGCAAGGTACTCCGGATACCACCGAGCCCAAATGTTTTGGAACAACTTTTGAGTGAGCTTCCAGTGGTCAAGACGGTTGTGTGGAGTGTTGATGTAGCTTGGCTCCGGAACAGCTTGCAAATTGGAGCCGACCAAAAAATGGCCAGGTGTCAGTACATCCAGGCCATCAGGGTCTGACGGAATTGGAGTCAATGGCCTTGAGTTTAAACACATTTCTATCTGGGCCAATAGAGTGATCATATCCTCGTAACACAGATTAGTGTTACCGACTTCACGAAGAAGGTGATGCTTCGCAGACTTGTCCGCAGCTTCCCATAAGCCCCCAAAGTGTGCGGCGCGGGGTGGGATGAATTTCCACTGAATTTGATTTTCGGCGCACCAGGTTTGAATTTGGTTTCGGTCGTCATGGTTGGATTTTAGCATCTCATATATTCGATGGAGGACGTTGGATGCTCCTTTGAATGCGGTTCCATTGTCCGAGTGAAGCTCCCTAACAAGACCGCGGCGAGCGACGAACCGGCGGAGAGCCGATAGAAAGGCCTGCGTGGATAGATCTGTGATCAACTCAATGTGAACAGCCTTTGTAGCAAAACAAACGAATATGCCTATATATGCCTTGTTTGGCCCTCGATTCCGCACCGGTGATTTGACGTAAATTGGCCCACAGTAGTCTATTCCTGAGATAGCGAATGGCCGTGCCGGGGTGACACGAGACTTGGGAAGATCTGCAGTGCTCTGCTGGATCAAGACCGGCTTGTTTCGAAAACATTTCACGCAGCGGTGATACGTATGGCGAAGAAGATTCCTCCACCGATTACCCAGTACTTCTGGCGCATTGTAGCCATCATTAATTGTGGCCCGGCATGTAATAAAACCTTGTGGTAATGTTCAGCGAGTAATAGTGACAGTGGATGCTTTGCAGATAAGATGACTGGATGCTTTATGTTATCCGGAATTTCAGCATTCGAAAGGCGTCTGCCTACACGGAGGATTCCGTTATCATCGAGGCGAGGCTTCAAAAACTTGAGTGGGGACGATTTTATGGTTTGGTCGTTGGACGATAACTCTTCCGAGTAGAGCTGTGCCTGGGCAAGGCGAGCAAGTGTACAATCAGCGGCTTCAAGATCAGTCGTCAGGAGCACGTTGGTGGTCGTTTTTGTTATTCCTTGTATTTTTGCACGCAGGGCATTGATGTACTTCAAGCAATACGCTACAACACGACGGAGTTTGGTGTAGCTTGAAAAACGTGCAAACAACTGATCTGCTAATTGATCATTGGGAGCAATGAATGTGGTGAGTGTAACCATACGGGCTTCTTGCGTGGTGAATTCTGTTTGTGGTACATCTAGACCAGGTGAAGGCCAACGGCTGGGAAATTCTGATAACAATGGAGGACCGCTCCACCATCTGGCCCGATTGCTGAGGTCCGTAGGCAGCATGCCACGGGAAAGTTCATCAGCCGGGTTTTCATTTCCTGGAACGTGCCTCCAAAGGGAAATTTCGGTGGCAGATTATATGGTGGAGACACGATTCGCAACGAATGTTTTCCACCGGCTTGGTGGAGATTGTAACCATTGGATCACCGTGGTTGAGTCTGTCCAGAAGAAGACGTGACTAGGCGTTTTGATCGATTGTTCAACTTTCCGATACAACTTGGTGGACAATACGGCAGCACAAAGCTCAAGTCGTGCTGTGGTGTGCTTCGTGGCGAGAGGAGCAACCCTTGATTTTGATGTTAAAAGATTAACCCTGACGTGATCGGTATCCAGTGTGCGGACATACAGCAAGCTCCGTAGGCGACGTCCGAAGCATCAGAGAAAAAATGCAGCTGAACCACAGAAACGCCAGGAGAAGATACAAAGCGTGGAATCTTAATTTCGGCCAGAATGGAAAGCGTAGCATGGAACTGCTTCCATTCCTTTTGCAGCCTTTCAGGCAACGGACGATCCCACTCATAGGGAGAGTTATCTTCGTTCTTGAGTTTCCACAAGCGCTGGCTATTACGGGACCAACGAGGCCTAACGGATCAAAAATCTTAGCGATGTATGATATCACCTTTCTCTTCGTGAGAACAGACGCTGGTAGCGGAAGGTCAACGTTGAATCTTAGTATATCGTTCTTCGTATCCCATACCAATCCAAGGGTCGTTACGGAGTGATCGTCTTGAAGTTCGTGGACGGGCTTGATAGCACGGTCTTCAGGTGAAACATCGGCTAATGCTTCCGGAACGTTCGAAGCCCACTTCTTCAGCGAGAAACCGGCCGACTCGAGCATGGTGGATATCTGACGACGCTTTTCTACAGCAGAGGCCACATTGTCTTCTCCGGTAAGTAGATCGTCCACATAAAAATCTTCGACGACGGCTTCTACGGCTTTCGGGGAGTTTTCTCCTTCGTCTCTTGCTAATTGTTGTAAAGTGCGCGTTGCCAAGAAGGGTGCCGAAGCCGTTCCATACGTAACTGTAAGAATTTCGTAGGTATCGAGAGGGTCCAACGGCTGTCGGCGGAATAGTATACGTAGGAAGCGTTGATCAACAGGAGAATGTAGTATTTGACGATACATTTTCTCGACGTCAGCGACAATGGCAATAGCGTGGAATCGAAAGCGGATAATGATGGAATCGAGATTCTGTTGAACGACTGGTCCAACGAGCAGTGTATCGTTGAGCGACATTCCGGAGGAGGCGTCGAATACCACTCGAAGCTTCGTGGTGGTACCGTCGATCATGCTCGGAATGTTGAAGTGTGGGTCGGCTAATGGAACGTTTGACATGTTCCACGCCGCTGTGTTTATAAGAACTGTCGGGAGAGAAGCAGTGGGTTTTCTCATGACGAGAAATTCGAGTGTGGTGGAAAAGCTGCTTGTTTTGGATTCAATTGTGGCAGTGATTTGACGTTTCACTTTTCTGACGGATTCCCCAAGTCCGGCGACGGTTACATCCACGCTAGTTCGGCGGATGCCGAGATCGTTTGTCAACTTTTTCGTAATAAAATTGGACATCGATGCGGAGTCCAAAAGCGCTCGAACCGGAAATCTTCTGTCGTTATGGTCGACAACGAAAAGCGAAACCGTTTCCAATAAAACTGTGCTGTGCTTCGATTGGATAGCCATGCTGACTTCCGGTGGATGCGCAGATCCAGAGGTACCAGCAATCACTGGTGTGGATAGTTTAGGTTGCTGTGCAGAAATAGTCGACGTTTCGATAGGAGTGGTGGTCGAATTTGAGACTGCTACGTTCTCGTGCAGCATAGTATGATGCCTGGCCTGACAAGTTCGGCAACTGAATCTAGATCTGCAAACTCGTGCTTGATGGCCAAGCCGAAAACAGTTCCGACACAAGCTCCGCTGGACTACCAACTCTCGTCGTTGGGATATGGACAGCTCATTAAAGGTCGGACACTGATGTAACAGGTGGTTTTGGCTGCATGCAGGGCATAGTTGAACATTTGATATAACTTCAGCGGTGGCTGGGTTTGCCACGGATTTGAACGCAGGAGTTTTCTTGGTTGAAGGTCCGGCCACCTTGATGCTAGTCGACAGAGATCGTTGCTGTAAGTCACTGGCTACAGACTTCAGCATACGAATGTGCTGCGAGAGAAAGTCGATCAGTTCGTCGTACCTCACTTCGTCTTTCTGGCGAGTCTCGTGCTCCCAGGCACGAAGCGTTGAGGTGTCTAGCATCTTAGAAAGAATGAAGATAAGTGGAGTATCCCAGTGGATTACAGGCTCCCCCAGCTTGGCCAGAGCCTTCACACGACGCTGAAACTCGTCTACTAATGTGTTGAGATCGGCGGCGGATTCCTTGTTCATTACTGGTAGATCGAACAAGCCTCGAAACAGTTCTTTTTTTAGGAACCGCTTGTTGTCATACCGCTTTAACAACGCATCCCACGTCGATGCATAGTTGTCCGCTTGAATATCCACGCTTTCAAATGGTTTCTTGGCCTCTTCTTCAAGCGACTGCAGAAGGTAGTGAAGTTTGTTTACAGTCGGTATATCGTCGTTGCTGCGGATCATCGAAATAAAGTTGTCCCTAAATGATATCCATCTTGATTCATCGCCACTGAACTTAGGAAGGTCTATATTCGGTAGCCGATGATGGAAGCTAGCAGCAGATTGCTGACCGAAGCTGCCGATCATCGTTGAACTCATCATCGGTTGATTGCTTGTCTGCTTCGAAAGAAGGAATCCCTTGAGCACACAGTATCTATTTTCGAAAGCAGTCCGCACCTCAATGTGCTCCTCAAAATGGTCGCTGTCAATCATCTCCATTTCGCCCTGGGCATGATGAAACTCCTTGTTAATCTTGTCGAGGGATTCAAGGCGAACGGACGCTTGATTGGCATGTAGCTCATGGTTGTACTCCGCAACAAACTTTTCCACCACATCTCTAATCGCTAGCACACGCTTGAGCTTCAAAATGCTTTGATCCAGCTTCTTCTGATCCTTGGAAGGCATCTCACTCACCACTCGAACTTCTCGCGATGAACGGAAAACGACACAATCGAAACGGAAAACTCCTTCCCGACGCGGTGTACCGTTTCTACGCGAACCGAACGTGAGTAGAACAAGATCGAACGAATAGCTCCTTCCCGTCGCGATGCACTACTCAAAACGCAATAAACGACGGAGGTACCAAGCAATCGATCGATAATCTCCTTCCCGTCTCGTCGTGATACCCCTACACGAACGCGAACGACCGAAAAGGACACGATAAAATCGGTACGAAAAATCCTTCTCGTCGCGTCGTATCCTTTTTATCGATAACTGTGTCCGCTAGAACGCCATCAATTTCGAATAATGTCTAATTTATTAGTTCCATCAGTTTGATGTGCCAATAGTTGTGTGCTACACTGTAGGCCCAAAGGCAATCAATCACGGCAAATAAAATGCCAGGAGCCACTACAACAGGTCGAAATCCTCAAAAATGCCTTGATTAAAATGCTGCAATCGACAGTTCCACTGAATCGATGCTTCGCGATGCGCTATATGCGATACTTCCAATTAGCATGCAATTATGCCGCCATTCCTTGCCTCCGTAATCGGCGCGAAATGTAGGCACGGCCCGTGCAACAATGGCCAAATATCTCCACAAAGAGTCAAATGAAATAAACGGCCTACCTTTGTGTGGTCACCTGCTTTGACCACTTACCGCGATGGCGCCAACTTGCTTCTGTCGCTGATTCCTGGTTTGATGTTGTCATCCTATCTGGCTCGAAGGACCAATGTTCGAGCCGCCAGGCTCGAGAATGCCGGAAATCGGAGGAGTTTGCTATCCGTTCCTCAGAACGGCACACAGAAACCAACAGTCTCAGGAATAGCACTAAAAACAACACTATTTAACTTTCTTCTGCCACACAGAAGGAAGATTTTGCACAGTCCGTTTCACTTCACTATGTCGTGATCTTCACGATACCTTTACCCTGTCCAGCTGGTCTGTGAATTCCACTCACTCACGACGAACCGTACCGATGTACCAACGTTTCTTTTAGTTCATGCCCTCCAACGTAATCAGAATCGATTTCGGATACCAATAGAAATCGATTTAGTTTCACAAAATAGCTACAACTGCACACCTTTATTGAATGGTCGACCGAACGAACGTGGTTGGAAATGCACAACACAAAACGACCGTACTACATCTGCACGCTACCGGTGTTTATTTTGAACTAATTTCATTTGCATGTGATGATGGTTCCAGAGCGCGCTGAGAGAATTTCAATTCAGCGAGAACTTATGCTATGCCTTAGACTAGTTCATTTGTTTGTTTCAGCTTAAACGAATTCAGACTTACAATTAAGATTATATACAATATTTACAAGCAAATTATTTCTTTTAAATATTCATTTATGATCGTTTGTAACCGATCAATCACATTGGCAACCCGTTAACCAAGACGAACCTCTGCCATAAAACTTTAACTCCAAGATTGCAGAGTGCAGAGATGTTCTCGGCTTGCAGTGGGCAAGTGACTGCATCACCAATTCCTTCCCATCCCCGATGACCGTGAGGACGTGGCCATCGCCGTTATCGACTTCCATCCATTGGTTCCCTGTGCAATTGCGATTGTTCTGGTCGATCACGGAGTAGCAACTATGAAATGCACGGTCATCATGCTCATGCTCATGCTCATGCTCACCATCTAACTCAACGCAACTACTATCGTACCAACTGGGATCGGTTCTGGCGGTGGGTAGATGAAAACATCTATTACGATGCGCATCCCGAGACGCCTAAGGACATAGATTAGCAACTACATTCCATTGAGGATGCGATCTCATAGGCGCGAAATCAACACGTACCGGTGGTCCGTCAGTAAGCAATGCTCTGAACTGAACATTGATACACTCGCCAAAGATTTAATCCGTCTGCGGTATGTCAAGCGAATACAATTCCAACGCACCAATCTACCTTTCTTAACCCGTTTCGGTCTGACCTAGAAATCAAAATTGAAATAACCCGTGTAGGCTCATTTTTCGTCCGATTGCCATGAAATTTTCAGGGAAGAAGCGTCATCATGTCTATTTTTTGGTACAAGACTTGATTTGAACATGGTGCCAATCCGGCCGGATTTATTAAGGGGGGGTCCTGGGTCAGATGCAGTCAAAAACGGGTCATTTTTTTAAAACCATTGATAAATGAACGAAAGTGACCAGAATGCTGATGCAAACGAGGTCAATCATCATTGACCAGCATCAGAAGTTAGTTTTGATACATTTGAATCACCCGAACCTGGTTCCGGGTGGTCCGGGGACCTGGTTCCCTGGGGGTTCCCTGGGGTGGTGGACACTTTTCAAGTGGACACAACCCAGTCTTGCGACATATCAAACTTCATGGTTTTGCAAGAGAATCCTAATAGATGAGTTTTTGGGACGTTTTGGACACATTGGCCACATCCGGAAGTGTTCCCGGGAGCTTGGTTCCCTCAAGGAAGTGGACAAATCTCGATTAGCACCGAAACCTATCTTGCGACATATCAAACTCCATGATTTTGAAATACAAGCTCAATAGATGAGTTTTTGAGAGGTTTTGGACACAGCGGCCACGTTCGGAAGTGTTCCCGGAACCTGGTTCCCTCAGGAAGTGGACAAATTTTGATTAGCACCGAAACCCATCTTGCGACATATCAAACTCCATGATTTTGGAAGACAAGCTCAATAGATTTTTTTTTTAGAGATTTTGGACACATTGGCCACGTTCGGAAGTGTTCCAGAACCTGGTTCCCTCAAGGAAGAGGACAAATTTCGATTAGCACTGAAACCCATCTTGCGACATATCAAACTCCATGATTTTGGAAGACAAAATCAACAGATGAGTTTTGCAAGATTTTGGACACATTGGCCACTTTGGAAGTGTTCCTGGAGCCTGGTTCCCTTAGGGAAGCGGACAAATTTCGATTAGCACCGAAACCCTTCTTACGACACATTAAACTCCATGGTTTTGAAAGGCAAGCTCAATAAATGGGTTTTGAGAGATTTTGGACACATTGGCCACGTCCAGAGTGTTCCTGGGAACCTGGTTCCCTCAAGGAAGTGGAAAAATTAGCACCAAAACCCATCTTGCGACACATCAAACTCCATGGTTTTGAAAGACAAGCTCAATAGATGGGTTTTGAGAGATTTTGGACACATTGGCCACATCCGAAAATGTTCCCAGGAGGCTGGTTCCTCAAGAAATTGGACAAATCCGCCTACCACCAAAACTCATCTTGCGACATGTCAAACTCCATAATTTTGGAAGACAAGCTCAATAGATGAATTTTTGAGAGATTTTGGACACATCGGCCACTTCCGGAAGTGTTCCCGGGAGCCTGGTTCCCTCAGGGAAGCGAACAAATTTAGATTAGCGCCGGAACCCATCTTGCGGTATGCCAAACTCCATGATTTTGGACACATTGGCCACATCCGGAAGTGTTCCCGGGAGCCTGGTTCCCTCAGAGAAGTGGACAAATTTTGATTAGCACCAAAATTCACCTTGCGACATATCAAACTCCATGATTTTGAAAGACACGCACAACACATGATTTTTTTAGAGGTTTTGGACACATTGGTCTTGTCCGTAAGTGTTCCCAAAAGCCTAGTTCCCTCAGGGAAGCTGACAAATTTCGATTAGCACCGAAACCCATCTTGCGACATATCAAACTCCATGATTTTGAAAGACAAATCGAATACATGAATTTTTTTCTTTTTTGAGATTTTTGACACATTGGCTACGGCAGGAAGTGTTCTTGGGAACCTGGTTCCCTCAAGGAAGTAAACAAATTTAGATTAGTACCGAAACTCATCTTGTGACGTAACATACTCCATGATTTTGAAAGTCAAGCAAAATAATAAAGTTTGATATGTCGCAAGATGGGTTTTGGAGCCAATCAAAATTTGACCGCTTCGCTGAGAGAAACAGACTCCCGGGAACGCTCCCGGACATGGCCAGTGTGTCCAAAATCTCTCAAAAATTTATGTATTGTGCTTGTTTTTCAAAATCATGGAGTTTGGTATATCGCAAGATGGGTTTTGGTGCTAGGCAAGATTTGTCCACTTTCTTGAGGGAACCAATTTCCCGGAAGCACTTCCGGACGTGACCAATGTGTCCAAAATCTCTAAAAAAAACATCTATTGGGCTTGTCTTTCAAAATCATGGAGTTTGGTTGTCGCAAGATGGGTTTCGGTGCTAATCGAAATCCTTGAGGGAACCAGGTTCCTGGGAACACTTGCGGATGTGGCCAATGTGTCCAAAATCTCTCAAAAATTCATCTATTGAGCTTGTCTTTCAAAATCATGGAGTTCGGCATGCCGCAAGATGGGTTCCGGCGGTAATCTAAATTTGTTCGCTTCCCTGAGGGAACCAGGCTCCCGGGAACACTTCCGGATTTCTCAAAAATTCATCTATTGAGCTTGTCTTACAAAATTATGGAGTTTGACATGTCAAAAGATGAGTTTTGGTGCTAGGCGGGATTTGTCCAATTTCTTGAGGGAACCAGGCTTCTGGGAACATTTTGAATGTGGCCAATGTGTCCAAAATCTCTCAAAAACCAATCTATTGAGCTTGTCTTTCAAAACCATGGAGTTTGATATGTCGCAAGATGGGTTTCGGTGCTAATCGAAATTTGTCCGCTTCCCTGAAGGAACCAGGCTCCCGGGAACACTTCCGAACGTGGCCAATGTATCTAAAATCTCACAAAAACTCATATATTGAGCTTGTCTTTCAAAATCATGGAGTTTGATATGTCGCAAGATGGGTTTTGATGCTAGGCAAGATTTGTCCACTTTCTTGAGGGAACCAGGTACCCGGGAACACTTCCAGATGTGGCCAATGTGTCCAAAATCTCTCAAAAACTCATCTGTTGATTTTGTCTTCCAAAATCATGGAGTTTGATATGTCGCAAGATGGGTTTCGGTGCTAATCGAAATTTGTCCACTTTCTTGAGGGAACCAGGTTCCCGGGAACACTTCCGAACGTGGCCAATGTGTCCAAAATCTCTAAAAAAAACATCTATTGAGCTTGTCTTCCAAAATCATGGAGTTTGATATGTCGCAAGATGGGTTTCGGTTCTAATCAAAATTTGTCCACTTCCCTGAGGGAACCAGGTTCCCGGGAACACTTCCGAACGTGGCCACTGTGTCCAAAACCTCTCAAAAACTCATCTATTGAGCTTGTATTTCAAAATCATGGAGTTTGATATGTCGCAAGATGGGTTTCGGTGCTAATCGAGATTTGTCCACTTCCTTGAGGGAACCAGGCTCCCGGGAACACTTCCGGATGTGGCCAATGTGTCCAAAACCCCCCAAAACTCATCTATTAGGATTCTCTTGCAAAACCATGAGGTTTGATATGTCGCAAGACTGGGTTGTGTCCACTTGAAAAGTGTCCACCACCCCAGGGATACCCCAGGGAACCAGGTTCCCGGAACATCCGGAACCATGTTCTGGTGATTCAAATGTATCAAAACTAACTTCTGATGCTGGTCAATGATGATTGACCTCGTTTGCATCAGCATTCTGGTCACTTTCGTTCATTTATCAATGGTTTTAAAAAAATGACCCGTTTTTGACTGCATCTGACCCAGGACCCCCCCTTAATAAATCCGGCCGGATTGGCACCATGTTCAAATCAAGTCTTGTACCAAAAAATAGACATGATGACGCTTCTTCCCTGAAAATTTCATGGCAATCGGACGAAAATGAGCCTACACGGGTTATTTCAATTTTGATTGACCAGAGGTCAGACCGAAACGGGTTAAAGACGGAATGTAATCGCTTGACCAAAATTATAAATGCCAGAATGGTAGACTTCAGAAATGATGATTTTTCTAATAAGATCAGTGCCCACCCTGTACGTGCTAAGCCGTTCTGGAAATTGACGAAAATTTTTTAAACAAAATCACGTGCCATTCCACAGTTGATCCCATTAGACAACAATGGCTGCGAGAATAGGCCGACATCTCGTTAACTCACACAGTCTTAGGCAAAATATGAACAGTCAACATGAAGCCAGTGTTGCGAAACTCTTACTCGTGAGTAAAAAAATACTCACTCTTTACTCATTTTGTGAGTAATACTCAGGCCGTGAGCTACTCACCAATTACTCATACTCACGCAGTGAGTAGGAGACCAAACTCACTGCGAGTATTACTCACGCAGTGAGTAACTCACCTGTGAGTATAGACTGTGAAACTCAGATGCGAGTGAGTAAAAGTACTCTTGGTGAGTATGGTGAGTAGCGTGTAGCTAATGGAGAAAAAAAGTGTATGCGAAATTCAAGTTAATTAAACGATGTTTGTTCCATTAATTATGACATGATTCCGTATTAATGATATTTGCGAAACGACAGCATATTTTGTGTCTTTTTTTTACTATGTGATTCTAAAATTGATATCAAAATGAGTATTCGGTTAGATCATTCTTATAAGCATCAAAAACAAAATATCAACAGCATATTTTGTTTGCAGATTGCTTTTAATCTTCATAAATTAAAGAACATCGATTATGAAATTATAGTTAGGAGGAATGCACAAAGAAATTCACAAAAAAAAATTTATCAAATAATAATTGGCATCATACTTTGTTTTCAATGTAATCTCAAGAGCAGAGCTTAATATCAATTTGCTAAAACGAACAAGTAACTCATGCAGAAGCTTTATAAATCTCACGGATTTCGAGATATTTAGTCTATGATGTTGAAAACTTTCAAACATTACTCCGTACCATACCATATACCATATTAACGGAGGATGCTTCAAGAAATTGTCCCGTGGTCACCCAATTATGCGCAAAAATGACCGGAGCTCATTTCGTGAGCAGCAGGGTGAGTGATTTTTGACACGTTGGTTTCGGGGCTCTCCTTAGTCTAGCGGAAAGATGCGCGACTATAAAGCAAGACCATGCTGAGGGTAGCTGGGTTCGATTCCCTGTGCCAGTCTAGGTAATTTGCGGTTTGGAAATTGTCTCGACTTCCCTGGGCATAAAAGTATTCATCGTGTTAGCCTCATGATATACGAATGCAAAAATGATAACTCGGCTTAGAAACCTCGCGGTTAATAACTGTGGAAGTGATGAATGAACACTAAGCAACGAGGCGACAATGTCTCAGTGGGAATGTAATGCCAATTAATAAAAAGAAGAAGATATGTCCAATAGGGTGGTTCAAAAATTTATTTTGCTCCACAGCGCTCATCTGATTCTTTACCATGTTCTGAGCGTCCTCTGAAAATTTGACTTCATTTGGATTAAAACTGATTTAGCACAAGCCGTTTTAAGTTTGCATGCAAATTAGTATGGGGAAATTTATTTTTTCATTATACTGTTAATGACGTTTCCCCATTAAGCGCAGGTTAAAAGAAAACCTACATAGCTAAAAGGAATACTCAACAGCTTTCACTCAGTGAAAACCGCATCTCAATTAATCGTTCCAATAATTAGTAATCGAATTTAAGATAGGTTGCGAATCTTTAGTCATGATCGTTAAACTTCTTTGGGGGCATCACTGAAATGTGCAGTGCAACATAGTAGCCTGAATTTGTGTGTGCTATCTTTCGCGCCACGAGCAGCAATGTTGCCTGTTGATGAGTTATGCAATTAGCTCCAGAAAACCACGGTATAGATTAAATTCGATTACTAATTATTGGAACGATTAATTGAGATGCGGTTTTCACTGAGTGAAAGCTGTTGAGTATTCCTTTTAGCTATGTAGGTTTTCTTTTAACCTGCGCTTAATGGGTAAATGTCATTAACAGTATAATGAAAAAATAAATTTCTCCATACTAATTTGCATGCAAACTTGAAACGACTTGTGCTAAATCAGTTTTAATCCAAATGAGCTCAAATTTTCAGAGGACACTCAGAACATGGTAAAGAATCAGATAAGCACTGTGGAGCAAAATCGATTTTTTTAACCACCCTAATGTCCAACCAACATAATTATATATTAGTTCTGAAAACGTTCATGGTGTTGATGCCACCATATATGTCCAAATGATGACTAGTACCTATATTTCAATACCATTTCGTATTATTTTTTTTATTAATCCGATCTTACAAAAGTCGAATTTCCGGAAGATTCAAATTTCGCTGCACATTTCCTAATTACATCACAATTTTTATACACAATTCACTATATGTTTATATGTACTTATTCAACTCTTAGATATTCATTGACTTTGGTGATGATGGGTGAGGAATGTACCGGGCGACTTTGATACCTTCGTATATGAACCAATGCAACATTGCGGCTAGAATATACACATCATGATACGTTGTATCCCTTAGACTGGTTCGACTAGAACGCAGCAACAGCTGCTGAGTAAGGGCTGATGCCCACGTATAGCGTTTTTTTTAAAGCTGCGTCCACGCAAGGTACCCAGCATCAAATGGAGTAATGCGCACGTATTATTCGTGTACACTACATTTGTTGCTGGGTATCATGCGTAGACACAGCTTAAAAAAACGCTACGTGGGCATCGATCCTAAGATACTAATGTGACCACGACCACCAACTGATCACCCTTGGTGCAAGCGTTTCGTGGCTACGATATAACGATTTTGTACAACAGCTTGAAGGTATGTCCGAAGCAGGCGAACTTCATCATAGTGTACGGGATCTTACGGTACTAGTGGCACCAAACCCTTGTAGAGCGCAGCAATACTTTCCTCACATATCAACTTGGCATGACTTGGAACATGTTGCTTTAATGACTAATAGTGGTCCGACATTGGAATTTATTCCCTAGAAAGACCGCGAGCGCTCTCTTTAGTAACGGTAACTTCTAAGCCGTGGAACAGTATCTTGTACTTCACGGAATCAATCTGCATTCGATACTTTCTTTACAAAATCCAGTGGCACGAAGGTAGTGTACATCAAACCATAAGACAGAATACCATCAACAACGCACTGTCCGAAAAACTCGTTGGTACCGAATTCGATACCTTCAGTGGCAGCAGCTTACTTATTCCGCATCTCGAAGGCACCAGTCATTATTGCTCTTTGGGTTAGCACTGGACCTAGCTGAATAAGGCTTTGTAATGCAGTTTATGCGTGTCGTCCAACAGGGCGGAGAACATTATGTTGCGATGTGTCTATGAGTTCTCACTTGGTACGAGCTGTGTATACACCACGAACTGGCAGTAACAACGACTGCGAACCAGAAGGTACTGCGTATTGTATCCCATATATTATATCTCTCAGGTGGCTCGCCAGCTTGAGTGGCTTAAGTGGATTAGGGAACTATACCCCGGCGAATATTCCAATGCTCGGTGCACTCGGGAGTTAGATTTCATCTGTAAAATCAGAATTTAAAAAAATGGTTGATATTACCTTTACGGCTGCGTAATAATTATTAGGGAACAAAAAGTGATAGGTTTTAATACTTACCATAAATAGATCTAGTTAATTTATTGACTAAAAATATTAAATATAGAAAGAAAACTAAAAATTGGCTGGCTGTCAACAAACTGGACGTATGTCAACTTGTTTTCAATTTGACAGATTATGTACTTCGCATCTTTTGCAGGGATGCCAGATCCAATTTTTAAAAGTCTGTATCAATCTCAGCAAAATGTCTGTATTTGTCTGTATGGAGTTTAGAAGGTACAAGAATTGCAAAATTCAAGCTCAATCTGGTAAAAGGGCGAATGTCGCAAGAGAGGATTTTCTTCGTCGACTTCCCCTCTTTTAAATAAAAGTGACAAGCAGTGAATTTCTTTGCGGTTTATCACCTCAGAATGCAAGTTCTTATTGTTTTCTTTCGCTATGAGGTGATAAATCGCAAAGAAATTCACTGCTTGTCACTTTTATTTAAAAGAGGGGAAGTCGACGAAGAGAATCCTCTCTTACGACATTCGCCCTTTTACCAGATAGAGCTTGAATTATTAAAAAATTATGCGCTTTTGACAACGTAGAATTTCGAGGTTTCAATAATCAAAAAATCGGTGTAAGACTTAGTCGAGTCCAAGTACGAGATACTGAAGGCAAGTAAGGTTGATGTTGAGATCGAAATACGTATTCATGAAGTTACTGTAAAGTTACAATCAAGTGGTGAAAATAAATTAGATAAAACTATCTCGTCTTAGGACAAGTGAAAGTATTCCATTAAAGGCTCTGAATAACGTTCTTATCAATATGTATGCTGTTATATTAGCATAAATTAATTATTTAAGTAATTTTCTAAAAATTGGGAGTTCTGTTCAGAGGAGAGGCACAGAAGTCATCTTTTGGGTTTATAAACGGAAAACCTTCGGTCTTTCAAACTATTTTGGCTTCTAAGGCTATGGTCCGATTCGTGAATTAAAATCAAATTAAACTTAAAAATAACAGTTCAATAATTTTCAAATAACCCTGCTTGCAGAGCAAGATTACTTTTGACAGATGTTGAATCATTTTTGATAGATGTTTTGTTGGTCTTGCTGGGCAGCACCAGTCATTCTTATGACCGGGGGATTTCATAATTTCCGAACTAGCACTTTTAAGTTTAATTTGATTTTAATTCGCGAATCGGACCAAAGCCTAAACGAAACTCTTTTTGCCAGTAGCATTTGCGCTTTCGAACCAAATCCTTTTGGTTTCCGAACATAATCCTTTTAGGCTTTGCAATCCCAAATATAATCCGTTGTACAGAGACAGAAAAAAAAATTCAGAACCCTAGATGGCTCCCACGGAATTCCAAAAGTATTCCTTTTGAAAGTCTAAAAGGAATCCGTATGAAAATTAAGTCCAAAATAATTTCGTTCAGAAGCCCAACAAGGTTCCGTTCGGAAACCCAAAAGAATTCTGTTTTGGAAGTCCAAGAGAATTTCGTTCCAAAATATAATAGAATTGCTTCCAGAACCCCAAATAATTTCGCTCGGAAACCCAGAGAAAGGACTTGTTTTGAGATTTTTTTTTGTTTTCTGAACGGATTTATTTTTGGGCTTTTGGAAGTCTTCAGGGTTTTCGAATCGATTGCTTTAGCGCTTCCGAACAAAATTCTTTTAGGGCTTCGATAGGAAATCCCATAAGTACTCTAATCGAAATCCCTTATCCAGAAGCAGAAAAAGATTCCATTCACAAGCCTAGAACGCTCCGATCGAAAGTCCAAAAGTATTTCTTTCGAAAGTCCAAAAGGATTCCGTTCGGAAGACCAAAATTATTCCGTTCGGAATTCTAGAATGATTTTGTTCTGAATCCCATCAGAATTTCGTTTGAAAGTCCAAAAAGATTTCTTTGCAAAGCCCAGAGTGATTCCTTTCGAAAGCCCAACAGAATTTCGTTCATAAGCTCCAAGGGATTCCTTAAGAAACCTCAGTTGACATAATTTTGCACGAAAATACGTAAGAACAGATATCTTCTGAGTACACTAACGGAATGCTTTTGTGCTTCCGAATGGATTAATTTTGGGCTTCTAAATGGAATCTTACTAGGGCTTCGAATAGAATAAAAAAATATTTCTGTTTGGAATTTTAAAAGGATTCTGTGTGAAATCCCGAATCCCGTTCAAAAGCCTAAAAGGCCGCTCACGGAATTCCAAAATGATACCGTTTACCTTATAGAATTTGGTACGAAATCCCCATAACGATTTTATTTGAAAACCCAAAAAACAAGGATTTTGTTTAGAAGTTCATAGTTTTTGAAAACCGAATGTCTGTAAAAGTCTGTAACTTTATTCAAAAGTCTGTATAATGTCTGTAATCTGTATGATGTCTGTATGCAAAACCAAATGTCTGTATAAATACAGACATGTCTGTATGTCTGGCATCCCTGATCTTTTGTTGACAGAAGGTCGAATACACGAAATATGAAACTTGCCCATTTTTGTGATAAACGACCTTCTTCGATATTAGGTCGAATGAACGATCTTCGTTCTTCGAAAGGAATTGTTCGATAGGTCGAATTTTATTACAATCATAACAAAATAAAAAATAAATAACTAGGTATGGTCCAATGCACCGAATGAACACAATGACTTTTGAGACGGGCGCTGTTTACTAAAAATGAACACTTGCATGAACTCGATGAATGAAAAAGTATTCATTCTTAGTAAACAGCGCACCGCTCAAAAGTCAATGATGAACTCGGTGCATTGGACCATATGTGTTTAATACAAATAAGACTCTACTCTATCTACTGATGTAATTAACTTGATTTGCCATTTGTTTTGTTACATACGACTTATTCAAAAATCAATCTAGAAATAATGTTCTCACCATGGTCCAATGCACCGAGTTCATCATTGACGTTTGAGCGGTGCGCTGTTTACTTAGAATGAATACTTTTTCATTCATCGAGTTCATGCAAGTGTTCATTTTTAGTAAACAGCGCCCGTCTCAAACGTCATTGTGTTCATTCGGTGCATTGGACTATAGGTGAACAATATACTTTTCAGCAGAGTCTATTATATAGAGTTACGCAAAGAGGATCTTCTTACACTTATTCTGAATGATGCTCTTGTTATTCTGTTACCAACTTTCACTTTTGTTCAACCCTTCAAGTGACTTCACGGGAGCGTTCACTTCTAAAGCTTTTTAATTCGATAACCTAGTCACCCACAGAGTGCAAACACGTGAGTTTCTTGTTGCTACTTTATTGGGGAATGTATTGATGTTTTTTGAAGCTGTTTCTAGATCAAATCTAATACATTTCAATTCATGCGTTTTAATTCGCCATAATAATCATTAGGCGATAACAATACTTCCGCCTCGCCAACAAGCATTTGTTTACTTTGCTCGATAGGTGGACGGTTTGACAGTTCAATAGGTACACTGCAAATAATTTTCATGTAGCATTTACCTGAAAAGACAGGTAGATATTTTCCACCTTACTTTTCAGGTGAATTCTACGTGAATCTGAAACTCAATGTCACTTTACTGGACGCAGTTGGGATTTACCTGATTTTCACGTAGCCTTTACCAAAACATTCCCATGACAGCAAAAATAAATTCACGTAACATTTACCTGATTTGCATTTAAACTTCACTGGATTTTTTGGTGAAATCTAGAGAAATTTATTTCATTTATTTCAAAGTATTTTACCCGGATTATAGAAAATTTTGTAAAAAAACGCAACATGAAAGGTAACATTTTTAAAAAGTTTTATTCCTTTACATTATTGTGCCGTTTCACTGTATACAAATTCTATTCTACCTGCACAAACAACAATGTCCTCTCCTCAATTGTTGTCATACTTATCCGATTTCTAAAAAAAATGCGGGAACAGAATAGATAATTTGATAATTATGTGTGATGAAGCCTGCAGCATACTTACGTTACACCTCCATCAGGATGTCCCAAGTTTGGAATATTGATTTTCCAGTCGGCTGGCGCTTTTAGGAAGATTTCCCAATCAAAGTTTAACCTCTAAGTTGAAATGTGGTTTTCTTATTTGGGCTGCAATTAATCATCTCAATTTAGTTTCTTTTTTCATTTTTATAATTAATAAAAACTTACCTAGAGGAAACATTTTGGGAGCTGCGCTTTTTGAACTATTATATCGTTCACCAATTATTTTCCTGAAGCCGCCATCCAGAATATTTGAAAACATCATAATTTTCTTACCGGTTGCCAGTACGTAAGTAAAAATTCACGTAACTTTTACCTGATGTTTTGGTGTGATTCAACCTCATACCGGTGAATTGAACGTTTATCACGTGATTCGTATCTGTTTGGAGTTTTCGAAAGTCTACCTGAATTTTCAGGTAAAAGGTACGTGCATAATCGGTTGAGTGTAGATTTGGCTTCACTCTTTGCGCAACTCTATATATAATAGACTCTGCTTTTCAGTTGTGTTGGTCAACTATATTTTTGATTTATGTCATCAAACATGATATGATAGCAATGACGTCTAGTCAGTACAGTCGAAATTCTTGGGTCACTTTTTATACTATGTTGGCACTAGGGCCTTGTAACATGTTATTCGGCTATCTTGATCAAGATTTTTTTATGTACAAGTTATCCGACTTGTCAATATCCCCAACTCAGCCATCTTGGATTTTTGAATGGAATTTATGCTCGTTTGTTTACTTTTTGCCCTGAAAATGTATGGTCCCCCCCCCGCGCTTGTTATTCCCATCTACTGACGAAGTCGGATAACCTGTTCATAAAAAAATCTTGATCTTGATGAGCTTTCTTTTGTCGATAATTTGAATAACATGTTATTCAGGCTGTAGTGCGAACATAGTATTAGTTGGGCCTTCGCTAGTTGGGTCATTGCCCAACTAAAAGGCAACATTACATCAAAATTCAATGTAAACACGAAAAACGGGATGGGTCGTCACTGGCGACATCATTTGTGATGTTCAACTCGAAATACGTGTTCAAATGGCTGTCAGTTGACCCACCAAAAAAACGAGTTCGTTACTTGGGTCGAGGTTGTGGCCCAACCAGCGAATCGCGACTGTATTGAGAAAATTATTGAAGCTCTTTTAGTGAAATGTCTTATGGCAGATATGTCAGTTTTGTTATTCAACGATGTGATTCTATTCTTTATATTTCTATATTGGGACCAGGGGTGCGAATTCTCAATTCTCAAAGTGACTGAAATTTGTTGGATATTGATACCATTCCCTCTTCACACTTATGTCGTTTTCGGTTTTAAACCTGGGTCAGGTCCGACCCCGACTCTGAATAACCGAACGAAAAACGAATCGGGATCGAGTCAGTATGATGGTGTTAGTGAGAACTCTAGCCCTATCATCTGTTTTGTTTTCAGTTCGCACTTTTATCAGCTGGCAGAAATATAAATATTTTATCAGATTTTATACAGATTTCATCTTTTGAATTTTGTTACTGATGTTATTTTGTTTCTCATTATATAAATTGAATAAGGAAGTCAGATTATTCTTCTGTTAATTGTTTATTTTAAAAATGACAATTAATCCATCAATAAATTTATGTGATTTGAAGCTTGTGATGAATGGCGACGGCAATGTGGATTGCCGTGAAGGAATTTTATGCTCTGGAACATTTCCGGTAATTATGCCAATCCGTGTTTTCCGATAAACTGTTATACTGATTCTATGTGGCGTTCTGGGTAATAGTGATTGTGTTACATTTGAATTATCAATTATGCCATTCAAATGTAATAGAACAAGAAAATATGGAAACACAATTTAATAGAAAAATTATTGAGATTTGGGGCCTTTTATTTCAAAACAAAGAATCAAATCGCACAAGAGTTGACTAGCATTTTTGTATTTTCCTCCCAAGAGGGGACCCTTTGGGATAAACCGCGATTTCACCAAAATTAAATATACAAGGCAAAAACCAAATATAAAAAGGCAAATCATTTTCCTCTACATAATTTTCCACTACATAACATGAGATTCAACATAATAAATATCAACGGGGTAAAATATGTCGGTTTTTTAACGAATTTCAACTAAAAATCCTGCTTCCACTCTAAAATTATGCTCAATTCGTATAAAACTGTTCCTTAATTTATATTTGAATTTATTTTCTGGCCAAGTATCATCGGGAGTGTTACTAGGTAGCAAATATACCCTCTACAAGGTGAATAATTAATAAAACTATTGTAAATAATCAAAAACGTATCATTTGTTGATGGCAATATAGTTATCACTGCCTTATAAAGGGTTAATATTGTCGGCGTAGCACCAACTTAGAAATCGGAAGTCCGGACTTCCGAACCGAACTTTCTTCCGAAGTTTTATCTGTCAAACTAATGGATGCGTTGTTTAGCGCATCTTTAGGGGAATCCAGCGCACTACTTCCGAAGTTGGGAAAGATGCCTGTATCTGGAGAAAAATCCAACTTCGGTATAAAAAGCGGTATAAATTTATTCTGGATACACAATATCAAGGTTAATACATTGTGTTTATATTCTTCAAATCCGTAACCTTAAACAAATTATTCACAGAGCTGCAATAACGAATAAAATAATGGTATGAACATTTTGGTATAAATAATACTCCGATACTCCGGTACGCTATTTTCCCACTGAGAGAGCAATTATAACTAAAGCATATCATCGAATACACAACGTAATAGTAAATAAATAGCAGCTACAGCTACCTTCTCGTTACTGCATTTATCAATAACATTTTCAACCAAATTTTTAACCCTCATTTTGTTAATAACGGAGATACCGTCTAAAGTAATCAGCAAAAAATATGTTGGTATCTGAATTCATTTCACAATCAGAGAAACTTGAAGACAACACACAATGAAAGTAATCCATTTTTACGTGGAAGACAGCAACAAAATTTATAAATTCAACAAATGAAACAAAAACGATTAAAACTCAAATACCCATCCGCACCCTTCCGTTTCTTTCATGTTTTCATTTTCCTTTAGCGTAAACATAAACACCTGTTTGACATGTATTGGTGTTCGAATGTATTGGTAAACCTAGGTTCGATCTCGATAAATCGGCAGAGCGAACCTCATTCGTTTTGGGTCGGATCTGGTGCGGATCGCGATCCAACCTGAACGAATAACCGAACGTTTTGACAGCTGTTAGAGCGGATCCGGGGCAGAAATAGGTTCGACCCAGCAATAACCGAAAACGACATTACTTCCTAGCAGTGAAAACTGAAAATGGTTAGCAGCAACAATCAAAGATAAAGTAAACAAAAGACCTCTCTTCTCATTGCACACGCATCCCGCACTGACAGTCTTTTCAGTTCACTCGCTGCTGTGTGAATGCGACGGCCCTATATAAATGCATGGGTGAATACTATCACTTGAAAGACAATGACAGGAAATTTGTGCCGAATGATCATCAGCTTCAGCCCGCTGTTGGCAAACCGAGTTTGCTAAGCTACTCCTGCTTTGTCGTTCTGACTGAAAGGCACCGTCATAGGCAAAGAGGAGCAGAGAAAAATACAAAACAAAAGAATTACACTCAGCAGGCATTGTTGATAAATTGCACCACTGATCGGGACCGATCTGCGGTTTGGGCGTAACTTATTTTGACAACAAACATTGGAAGGCGAATTCTTGCTAGAGAAAGTATTTCCTGATAAAACCACGGTATGTCTTCTTCTACTTCTTATTGGCATTACATCCCCCACTGGCACATTGCTGCCTCGCAGCTTAGTGTCCATTTCAAAAATTTGACTGAGAGGTTTTTAAGCCAAGGTACCATTTTTGCATTCGTATATCATGAGGCTAACACGATGATACTTTTATGCCCAAAGAATTCGAGACAATTTCCAATCCGAAAAATGCCTAGACCGGCACTGTTAATCGAACCCAGCCACCTAGGACCGATCCATAAAACAATGTTTGTTTACAAAATAAGTTACACTCAAATCGCAGATCGGTCCCGATATTAGATACGCTTTGATTGTAGATTACTAGTTGGCATATATCTTTAATTTGTCCAAGTATAAAATTCTTCAATTCATCATCATGATAAGCTGTCCACGTGGTATATAGACAACCGCTAACTAGCTTACATTCATTTTAAATATTATTTCGTCTGAGTAAAAATAACTCACGAGTGAGTAATGTAATTGGTCATACTCACTCATGAGTGTGAGTATTGAAACCCAAACTCACGCGTGAGTATACTCACAGTGAATTTGAAACTAAATACTCATACTCGTGAGTGAGTGAGTAGGTTTCAAGCAATACTCACTCATTTCTCAACACTGCATGAAGCAACCATCAACCAACACTCAATCAACTTTCTAACGACATTCCAAAGGGGTTGTCGATAACAACTGCCGAACTGACGACCTTTGTCAAGACCTCTAAAAATATGGAGGCCTCGGGTTTCGACAACATGTTCAACTTAGAACTCAAGCACATGAGTGAGTCGTTTTGTGAACATCTTACGATGCTTTTCAATAAGTACCTCCGTCTTTGCTACTTCCCTTCTAACTGGAAGTCAGCCAAAGTGAACCCAATCATGAAACCTGGGAAGGACCCAACCTCCCCAATAAGCAATCGACCAATCAGCCTTCTCTCAGCTTTATCTAAGCTATTTGAAAGAGCGATTTTGCGTCGGCTACTTGAATCTTCCGACCAACATAACGTCGATCAACCGTACATCAACTGACCCGAGTCAAAAGCATCCTCAATTGGAACAAGTCTGTGTCAAAGACATCAGCCATGGCCCTTCTGGATGTCGAAAAAGCCTTCGACAATGTCTGGCATGATGGTCTGGTTTACAAGCTTCACAGATACAATCTTCCCAGCTACCTAGTGAAAATCATCAAAAACTGTCTGTCGGCGAGGACTTTCCGGGACTCAATCTGCGAAGCGATTTCCAAAGCTCATGACATCATTGCTGGCGTTCCCCAGAGCAGTATCCTCGGGTCTCTGCTATTTAACCTGTTCACCTCTGATATGCCAGCACTCCCAGGAGGCGGCATTCTGTCCCTTTTCGCAGACGACACATCTATCATCTAAAATGGTAGAGTGTTCAGAGTCCTCAGATCGAAGCTCCAACGGGGTCTGGATGTCCTGATAAAATATTTAACCAGCTGGAAGATTTGTATCAATGCGGCAAATACCCAGACAATCCTCTTTCCCCATCCCCTAGACTTGTTCCGTCTGATGATTGCAAAATACTCCTTAACGCCACAGCGCAAGTCCGCTGTAGCGGGAGGATGGGCCGACACGACTGATTATCGTGGTCTAACACTAGACAGCAAACTGATCTTCAGGCAGTAGATCGACATAACTGTAAGCAAATGCAACATTTTGCTAAAGCTGCTCTACCCTTAATCATATTAACCCTCTCTAACCTAAATTTTTGTTTTCACTCAAAATCACTATTTTGTTTTCTTTTTTTTTTTATTGGCTTTATTAAGGAGACTTTCAGCCCGAGCCTGGCTCGTCTCTGAATTTTGTTTTCTAAATTAGATCTAAATACGGTTTGGGCATTAAAAATTTTTAATTCGCGATATTATCATTTTCACACTTTGATGATTTAGAATTTTGTTTTTAAAGTTTTTATCCAATCAAATAATTTCTTGAATTTATTAATCTTTTTTGATATTTCAACGTATTTAGAGTTTGAAAATTCATATTCAATGCTGACTATAGATAGTAGAATCTATAGATGAGCGAAAGCATGGCTGAGTCGATTTTTTTTACCGTGCCCGCGCGCATATGACGTCACAGCACTTAACATTTCCATTGCAATCGTGACGTCATGCTCGTTTGGAGACACGTTTGACAGTTCGTTTGAAGACAGAGGATTTATCTTCGCTCATCTATATATTCCACTATCTATAATGCTGACTTATTGCAATTTTTAAATTTTCAGTTTTTTTATTTTTTATTTTCCTTGTAACGAGTTGGGTAAATAATTTAGAGTGTAAAATTCACAAATATAACTTTCTATTGAATATAATTAGTTGTAGAAAAATACTAAATTTCAAATATTTCACTCTTCAAAGGTATACCTTCAAAGGTATACGAGCGAAAACACGGAGTAACAAAATATTACTCAATTTTCAATATTTTTTATAAATGTGTAGATCTTTGAAAGCTAACTTTAAACCACATTTAAACCTGCACTGAAGTTTATATTATTGATCAACATCAAAAACTCCGAACGTGATGGGCACATCGTTTGGTGTGGAAACAACTATGGACGATCTGGTGAATCAAAACCCAGAAATCACAAAAGTGACTGATATAAATATTTCTAACAGAAACTGCTTCCGCCGCCGAACTGCATTAGACGCTATCGTATCTAAGCAACTGAAACGTTTCTCATTATGTATTTTAATTCTTTAGGTTTTGGCGCTAATAAGTGATACTTTCACGGATGTTTGGTGTAGGAACACGTTGGTTTACCAGGAAAATTTGACGGCTGAAAAACGATACAGATTACACAAATGTGAATTATCTTGTACCGTTTCGACTCAAATTCCGAACATGACTCATATTCCGAACACTCACGTTTAAATTGCAATTTTGTGTTTATTCGTGAAATTTTCTCGATAGGATCTTGGATTCGTTTGTTATATTGATCCTCCGTGCGGAAAACTGATGAAAGTTTTAGTTTAGCGCGCTAAAACGCCAGTGTTCGGCATATGATTTATGTTCAGGATTTGAGTCAAAACGGTATGTAATTCTAAACGAGAACTAGAAGAATCGTATAAATTGCTTTTTTTCGACGTCAATTTGAATATGGATTTCGCTTGCTCCATAAGTCTTTCTTTCGAGTGTACGAGTCCAAACGGAACGGGGCCATCGACGTTGAATGTGGTGTTAATGCCAGAATCCTGTGATTCCGTGGTACAATTTGATCCTGAGCGATGTCCACCTATCACTTTACCTATTGCCAGGTTAGATTTCGGTCGACTATTTTTATTTCTTTATTGAGGCTGCGCCGACATAGGCCTCTGAGTCTGCCTCTGCTTGTTTACTGATTTCGTTTCCGTCTCTACGTAAGGTGTGGCCGACCCAGCTCCACTTTCGATACCGAATTTCTGTTCCGATCGGCCTCTGGAGACAACGACGATGGAGCTCGTTGTCTGAGATCCAGTTGTGAGGCCACCAGGCACGAATTATGTACCGCAGGCATCTGTTGATGAACAACTGCAGCCGTCGAGTGTTCTCTACTGATACATATCATGTTTCGCTAGCAGTACAGATTTCACTTTAGAGTTGAAAATTTGGATTTTATTGCGTTCACTCATCTACCTGTGTTTCACCGTGTTTACATTCAACGGTTTGGTTTTGTTGACGTTGATGACTAAACCTGCCATAACCCAGCTCCATTTGACATGGCGCCATGGAACTTATTTAATCCTTTCAATTAAAAAAAAACATTAGAAGATTTTATTTCCGCGGAATAATTGCTTAGCATCCATTAATCATTACTGATAGTAGTCAACATTCATAAATATACAAATGAAGCACTGTTTCCACAAAACCGAGCCTACAATCCTGCAGAAATTCACTTCAAAAGCCACCGCAAGCACCCCCGATAAATTCGGTTGTTACGCCACGTTACACAAATCCCTTGGCATCCCCCTCTCTCTCTCGTGGCCTGTTGCCAGTTCCATCCACATTCATCACATCGCTGCCACTGCTGATGCAATCGGAAGAAAAACTCTCGACGACATTTTCAAGCTTCTTTGGAAAGCGATTTTATTGAAAACGGACACATTCCAGGTGATAAAATTCACTCTCGAGCTTCCTTCCGTCCTTCCGCCGGCATCAATTGCTGCGATCGAGTCGACACCTGTTCAATCGAAATCCACCGATTGCGGTTGCCGGTGAACGCCGGCAGATGTCGGTTTCTTATTGTAGGATGTGGGGAATGTGCGGGTGGTCTATTTCTGTTGCCAGGCCTCCTTCCATCTGGTCTGGTGGGGAGACCAAACTATCTTCGCTTCAATAATCAGTTGATTGTTTTCATTAATGTACAAAAATTATCAAAAAGTAACAATGAAGAAACACTGGTCTACACTTGCCGAATAATCATAAACAGACAAAAATTATTCAGCTGAAGCTTTTATTTGGAATTTTTACTTTACTTTGAATCGTCTATTTTGCTGCCAGTCTATCACTTACAAATATATCCGTCTGATGTTGCCTTGCTATCCTAAACCAGCACTGACTGTTTGATCGTCTCTGGTTGCCGTTTGAGGAATGTGAATATGAGGATATGACGAATGTGCTAATATATCTACCTATATATACTGTGTGTGTGTCATATTTTCAACCAATCCAGCGGAGAGACATCCTTTGAACGTTGCCGCCGGCCGGGAGGAACTTGCTGACAGTTCCGGTGGCTGACGTTCATTTTCCGCTACAGGAACATCAGAACGTTATTTGTTTGCTCAGAGTTTGTCCTGTATCTACCGAGTGATGGAAAGTGGATACGTTAATGTCGATGGAAGTCTTCTCAAATGTATTGTAGATAATGATGATTAACGTTTCATGAATCACACATGGATTAATTAAATATTTGTTTCACGTTTGCATCACCTTAAAGTAAACCAATATACTGTGACCATAGTAATATAGTCAAAATGATATCTTACTCGTAATTCCACATCAGATAGTTCGTTTCTACGTACTACAATGCAAGAACATCTAACCGACGAAGAGATACGGATGAAATATCTAAAGAAACTGACCATCCTACTCCAGCCCAGAGCCCAGAATGTCCTCAGAGAATTCAAACATATAAACAGAGTAGAAATGTTTAGAAAGGATATGAGGCAGCCTCTCTGGCCCTTCCGATGTGGTGCTGTTGTGAATGCAACAGCTCTGTCTCCAATTGTACGATGCTCGTTTTGATTTTTGGTTTCGAATGATTCTTGGCAATTTCACTATTGCCACTGGAAGACAAATCTGTTAAAAAGGTACTTGTACAATTTGATTTATTTATATTTAACTCTGGAAGATGTTTTGGCGATGTTTTCACTGGAGTTGGCATTAATTGTACTCTAGCAATGCTATTCTTGAACCAGAAACGGTAGGTACATATTGGCAGTTTCTTGGCTTTCTTTTTCGTTTTCATCACCTTAATCATCTTCCTTTTTGCCTTTCTCGTATACTAAGTATACGTAAAGGCTATATGATCGCTCCATAAACAAACTATGGGCCCGGAGACCCATATGCTACGTTTAGACAAGGCAAGTGAATTGAGCAAGTCGCTTGAATCGAACGCGAACTGAACATGTAAACATCTTAATTCAATTCACTTGAACGAAAAGAAAGTTGAACATGTTCAACTTTTGTCAAGTCAATTGAATTCAACTGAGTTGTTCAATTCACTTGCCCTGTCAAAACGTAGCAATAGTGTTATATACCGATCAACTCAGTTCGACGAATTGAGGTGATGTCTTTTTTTTTTTTTTTTTTTTACAAGGGAGAATGCATTTACACACTAACCCAATACACGTGCATTGTAGTTGCCAAACTACCACACGGAAGTGTACTGGAGTGTCGGACTCGACCATACCGGTAATACCGACTAAACTCCCTTGGGCTCGACCATCGTTTCCCCCAGGAACTACCTCGCAGTACTACTTCTGGGGGGACGGCAGTACTAAGCGTACTCGCTCATTATCGCTCACACAGGCACTCGTCCCACGCGAGACTGACTTGGGTGCTCGCACACCATTCACTCCATTTGAGTCTTACTTGGATGCTCTCTCGGGCGCTCCGCTGCCATGCCTCGAGGTGTCAATAGCGGTAACTGCCTGGGCCTACAGATATTACGCTACGACACTCCTGCCTCAGCACGAGCAGATCAATCACACCACTGCCGAAGCAGACCACACGCTACCCTGCCGAAGCAGGGACACTCCCCATGCACCACATGTGCACAACTGTAGGTGTGTGGGTACAACCCACTGCTACCCTGCCGCCGAAGCAGCTTCTCCAAAGACCATTCGCTCCATTTGACCTTTTTCGGGTGCTCACTCTAGCACTCCACTGCCATGCCTCGAGGTGTCGAGAAGGTACCTCGACTCCTACCTCAGCATGTGCAGTCCATACTCAGACTTCTGTTGCGCTTCGGGGTGTCGATAGCGGTAACTGCCTGGGCCTACAGATATTACGCTACGACACTCCTGCCTCAGCACGAGCAGATCAATCACACCTCTGCCGAAGCAGACCACACGCTACCCTGCCGAAGCAGGGACACTCCCCATGCACCACATGTGCACAACTGTAGGTGTGTGGGTACAACCCACTGCTACCATGCCGCCGAAGCAGCTTCTCCAAAGACCATTCGCTCCATGTGACCCTTTTTCGGGTGCTCACTCTAACACTCCACTGCAATGCCTCGAGGTGTCGATGGGATACCTCGACTCCTACCTCAGCATGTGCAGTCCATACTCAGACTTCTGCTGCGCTTCGAGGTGACAATAGCGGCGGCGCGCCATTACGAATCTCGTGCCCCAGCACAAGGAGATGAGTGTCTATCTCCCGAAGCAGCTCACGCGCTACCCTACCGAAGTAGGTACACTCCACAACTCACTCTAACACTGCACTGCCATGCCTCGAGGTGTCGATAGCGGTATGTAGGGACCAATCAACGATACTACGCTACGACACTCTTACCTTAGCATGTGCAGTCCATACTCAGACTTCTGCTGCGCTTCGAGGTGACAGTAGCGGTGACGCGCTATGACACTCCTGCCTCAGCACAAACAGATCACTCACTCCCCTGCCGAAGCAGCTCACGCACTACCCTACCGAAGTAGGGACACTCCACATGCCAATTGGCACTCCCTGGGCTTGTGCTTTTGAAGCGGCACACAGTCGCTTTGATAGAGTCCGCTTACGGGCACTTGTGGTTTTTGGGAGGGATTTTAGCAGAGCCCACTGCTAAATCCCACCACGCCCTAGGCAGTTCTCCCTGACTCGCAGACAGCTGGGGAGGGGTCGTCAAGCCCTTGGACATCATGCTGTCCCTGCTGTCCCTGCTGCCCCACATGTGGTGATGTCTGTGCGCACCCACCTAAAAAAATGTGGCAAAAGTGTCACTCATTTTACAAACACTTACCCTTTACCGATTTGCTTGCAACAAGTTGCATTCGACGCAGAATCCTGTCCCATTGTTTCCTATTGGCCAGGTCGGACAATGGGCTCGGAAGTTATGGACAAAATACATTTTTTATTTGCACGAGAAAGGCACCATCACCGCTAGGTGGATTAATCGGGGATTTTTTTGCTTTCTTCTTTCTTCTTACTTTTTTCTTCTTTTTTCATCCTTATTTCTACTTTTCACTTTATTTTCTCTTTCTTCGCTCTTATTTCTTCTATCTCTGTTCTTCATTCTTCCTTCAAATTTCTTCTTTGTTTTATATTCTTTATTGTTTCTCTTTTTTTCTCTTCTTTATTATTATAAAGAAGTGGCACTTCATCAGTAGAAATACTAGGAATTTTCGCCTACTCTGGACAATGCCACATTAGGAATAGAGGATTAGCGTTTGCATTGGATGTATTAGTTATGATGGTTCAGGAATCTTCTAATGATGCTGCAAGTTCCAAGAACCACTGTCTTTTGTGGATATGAGATAGACTGTACAGTATACAGTTTCATGAAACTTTTTTTTCAGAACCGTGGCAGGCACATATTTGTAGTAGATGACAAACTGGTCAACCAAGCAAGTTGTTGGCTCACAATTTCGGCGATTTTGTTTTGGTGACGCGATATGCTCGATCGTCTCTCCAACTGAATTGCACTTTTTGCAGTGGTCCTCTTCGTTTCCGTGCAATATATAGAACCGATAAATCTTCGTCGCAATTACCCGGGCCTGGATGGCTACCATGATGGCTTCTGTTTCTGAGAAGAGTTCACTCCGCACCAGCCACGTATTCGACGCCGCTTTGTCGAAATATTCCAGCTCCAGTTAATGGGGGTGCGTCCCATGCAACTCCTTCTGCTTCCACGATGCGATCATCTCATCGACAGTTTTGCTGTCGCAATTCAGCTGAGAGTCTTCCTGCGCCAGATGCAAGGCACTGAATCCGTGATCAGCTTCACATAGAGCGCGATAGATTTCGTGGCAGTTCCGGCTATCCGCGGAATTGTTTTTAAAAGAAATTTGGTTCCTTTATGCACATGAGCTTGGTGAATAAAAACGCAACATAATATATCTACTTGGCTTGAATTTTGAATTGATTCATTCGTTAAAATAAGAGTTGTAAGATATTCGAGATTTTTAAAAAGAACCTCAAAATAGAGAAACCAGATGGAGGAGCTATAACATGCCTATCGAAACTAGTTACGCCAATGACCCCGCCATAGATGTATGTTTTAAAACTGTAAGTGTCAACAGAATCGGATTAGAATTCAAATACTTAGTACTTATTGGATAACCGTGATTAGCTTTGAACGCCACTTGTTGATCGTAATGCTTTTGAACATGATCTGATTGATTCGTTAATTTATCTTACAGATTGGAAGATATCATCGTAAATACACGATTGTTACCGTTCGTGATTACACTTTAAATGTATTGGAATCTTGCATACAACCATGTTTCCCCTTTTGTGGAAACTTTTTATGGTTATTCCAAATTGACATTCATCAACATATTGCTCTTAACAATTTACACTTCTTAATTCAATAATTTTCAAGTTCTTAAGTAATTGAACTTTTGATGCTTTACATACTTTAATCATGCTTTCATGAATAACTAAACCAATATTTTTATCAGAACAAATAGCTAAGTTTGAGAATTTCTTATTTAAATTTTAATATTTGTAAGTCGCCTTAGCACATTTGTTTATTTGATCTCCGAAAACGACCTTCGCTGTTTAATCGTTTTAAGAATATCATCATCTTCAGATTGAAACCTATAGCGCTACATTTATAGTCTCGCCTGGCGACATATTTACAGGAACTTCTTTTTGCTTTGGCTAAATGATTTATCGTTTGACTTTCCGTATCAAAAATGTTTTAACAAAACCATTCTTTATAGTCTTGAACAAGCGATATGAATAAATTATTGTTCTGCTTGACAGTAAATTCTACTGCCGTTCTACGCATAACTGTCCCATGTACATAGGTCAGCTCAGCAAACATGGGAAAAATATTTCTATGACGGCAGTCTAAGACTATTGTGATTTAAATATTTGCTCAGAACCGCAGATTACCACTTGGTGCAAGAACGCTGCCTATTAGAACAATATCGTGCATGCGACAATGGGTGGAACCGGTTTCATGGATTTTACGGAAACGGCCATATCTCAGGTTTTTGTTGTCCGATCTGTGACATCAATATATCAATCAACTCAGGAAGAGCTCTAGTTTATGTGAAAAATATAAAAAGAGTCAACATTTCACCCAAGCAAAAATACAAGCGCTCAAAAAATAGCATTTTTGACATGCCTTCAAATAATCCGAATAATCTCCGGTGTCCAGCGGTCTGAACATGGATTTGAAAACTTGAATAATTTCCCTGTCGAACACTGTAAGAACCAAAGAAATTGGTTGATTTTTCACAGAGTTATGGTCATTTGAATTTCGATAAAATTTTGCCTGTTCCGATCATTCTGTCCAACCCCTGTACGTAAAACCTGAGACGAGACCTGCAAAGACGGCTTCTTTTTCCTTGTTTTGACACTTGTTCTTCATCACAGTTGACCATCGATTCTCAACTGTTTCCTTGAGTGTTTCACCTAAATCCCGGGTAGAATCTTCTGAGCACAATAAAAGTGTTTGTGATTTACGGATTTGTAAACTTATTTTTATAAAGATTTTCCTATCGGAAATAAAACACGTATTCATAACAGTTCAATATTAAGCTGTTCGGCTTTTCTATAGAATACTTTTCAAAGTAAAAAAGTACTCGTAAAACAAAATCATTCGGAATACTTTCTGAGGGATACCAATACTTTTACACAGAAAGGTGCTGGTTGCATCTGACAATTCGTGACAGCGCTTGCTGGTTGCAGATGAAGTTACATTTTTTCCTCTTTGCAAGTCCCGTCCCAGCGTAAAACTAAATATCTTCTTCTTCTTCTTATTGGCATTACATCCCCACACTGGGACAGAGCCGCCTCGCAGCTTAGTGTTCATTAAGCACTTACACAGATATTAACTGCGAGGTTTCTAAGCCAAGTTACCATTTTTGCATTTGTATATCATGAGGCTAACACGATGATATGTTTATGCCCAGGGAAGTCGAGACAATTTCTAATCCGTAAATTGCCTAGACCGACAACGGGAATCGAACCCAGCCACCCTCAGCATGGTCTTGCTTTGTAGCCGCGCGTCTTACTAAGGAGGGCTCCAAAACTAAATATAGTACACTGAACCAATAATTCCGCTCTATATAGAGGAGAAAGAACTGCCCCACCGACATAACTACCCAGCTTTAGCAGCAAATCCCACTGCGCGGAGAGAGTAGGGACCTGTCTGGCAGCTGGGACACCCCATTCATACACCCCAGTTAAACAATTGATAATACCCTAAAAGTAGGCAATTATCAAGAATTGGAACGGGGATGCATGTGCAGCAATGATGCATGAAAGAATTGAAATTTTCATTAGTTTAGCGTTGATACTCAAAAGTTTCAACAATACTGGCAAATTGGTGGAGAGTTTATGAATCGATTGATATATAAACCTTTAAAATCCATTAAAAGACAAAGGATCTATTAATGTTACAAATCTCACATGATTTCGTGACGATCCTCAATTTTGAAATTTTCATTTTCCACCCTGTATCCGAGTCTTCCCCTTAGACGTAGTTTACGTCAAAACAGAAATCAAGATCTATCTGGTAAAAGGGCGAATGTCGCAAGAGATAATTCTCTTCGTCTACTTCCCCTCTTTAAAATAAAAGTGACAAGTAGAGGATTTCTTTGCAGTTTATCACCTCAGAAGGCAAGTTCGCATTGTTTTTTTATCGTGCTGAGGTGATAAACCACAAAGAAATACGCTGCTTCTCACTTTTATTAAAAAGAGGGGAAGTCGATGAAGAGAATCCTCTCTTGCAACATTTGACCTTATTCCAGATAGAGCTTGAAATAAGAAATGATGAGTGAGAAGAGAGGCGTCTCCCTTCTTACTTCGCTCTTCCCACTTTTCACAGTAAGAAGTGAGAAACGATTAGTGAAAAATGATTAGTGAAAAATGAAAAGTAAGACGTCTCACTTTTCACTTCTCACTAGTCATTTCTCGCACCTCACTTCTCACTGTGAAAAGTGAGACGTCCACTACTCACTTCGTACATCTCACTTCTCATAGTGAGAAATGAGAAATACGGAATGAAAAGTGAGACGTCTCTCTTCTCACTTCACACTAATCATTTCTCACTTCTCACTGTAAAAAATGAGAAGTGCGAAGTGAGTAGTGAGACATCTTGCTTCTCACTTCGCACTACTCACTTTTCACAACGAGGTATGGTACTTTACCTCTTATGCGAGGCTAGTTGATGACAGAGTATGGTATCAATAACAGAATGAGGTTTTATTGAGTTAATTTCTTCTGCTCGGGTAGTGAGACGTCTTACTTCTTACTTCGCGCTACTCACTTTTCACAGTGGGAAGTGAGAAATGAGAAATGATGAGTGTAAAGTGAGAAATGAGGCGTCTAATGTCGAATCCGGCCCAAATAGTACTGGATAGAGGCCTGGATACGAGATACGCGGATAGAAAATGTGACCCTGTCAACACTGCAGTAAATTTTCTTTATTACAGAACAACACATAATAAAGGAGGAATTGTTAACCGACACACACAAAAAAATCGTTGGTAATATTGAAAAAACGTTGGTGAAATTAAGAAAAATAGTTAGTGATTTTCAGTAGAAAGTATAGGACTGTTAAATTTCCCAATGCAAAAAATGTCACCACGCCAGAACTTTGACAAAAGGAATACTTTCAAGATAACATTTTCCTCTTAAAACGAAAGGTGCTTTTTGCATTAGAATCAACTAGTGATACTTTCAAAACAACAAGTAATGCATATTCTTAATTTCACTAGCGCATTTTAAAATACGGTTTGCCAAAATAAAGTTCAAAATATTTAAAATTGATAATTTTGCTTCTATTTTATTATTTATTTATTATTTCTCTAGTAATTTGTTTCGGTTTTCACATGAGCATGAGCATGAGCATTATGACCACACAATTCGTAGTTGCTACTCCGTGATTGACTGAACTTGCAAAATTGTACAGAGAACACAATGAATGGGGCTTGTGATTAGCTACCCATTCTCAATGTACATGTTTCGGGAGCTCAAATATTTAAAGTCAATAACGGCGCCGGCCACGTCCTTACGGTCATATAGGAATGGAAGAATTTTTAGTCTTGCTCTCGTTGCTACTAGCGACCGAGTATACCTCTGCATCTCCACGATTGTCTTGGGATAGGATATCGTTTTAGTTACAAGGGATAATTTATCTGGATTCACTTCGGTAAGTGATGCGATCTATGGGATGGGAAATAACACTAATACGAGTTAAAAGTTAAAACATGCACGCCCGGTGGCATATGAAACCTGAGGAGATTCGCGTTTTGGACGCCAGCACGGAAGCGCAGCACTCTGTACTCATTTGCTCGATGGCTACAGCAAACTATTAAATAAGGCGCTTTTTTCGACAACGTGCGACCTGCGCATGAGCCACCGAACACACTATAGATATTTTATTTTATTCCTGATGACTAAAACACGCGCTATTCTTATAACCGTCCGCGCAATGCAGAACACAATTATTCGGCCGATCACGCGATCGTTCTGCTGTCCGAAACAAGAGAAACCTCGCACTCATAATTTGTTTCGGTTTTCACATTTGTTTAAATTCAATACTTTGTGTCGCATTTTGGGTGGCAGTCGACTCCATTTTGATGCAATTTATTGTTGTTCTGTTTTCCGGAATCTTGTCACAAAAGGCCTATGTGGAATATCCTGGAAACAAAATTTAATGTTACCATTAAGTTTAATTTGCATAGAAGAGAATCTGAAAATATTTACCTGTAGCTCCATTCAGTCCGTCGATGGTATTTTCGTAGCCTTGCGGAGGCACTTTTTTCCGTTTTAAATTCAACGGGAATTTTTAAGTTAGGACTTTGACAGCTCGATAAGATGCCATAATATTATAGCCAGTGTTGCTCAACCAGCAAATAAATGGCTCATTTAACAACTTTTTATCTCTTAGTCGGAAAATTTTCGCTTTCAAGGCCACAATATATCTAAGACAAAAAAAAACTTTCAAATAAAAAGTTTTGTTTTCGAAGTAAATGTTTCGCTACTCAAAATTACTAGAAATGAGCAACTTTCAAAACGACAGTGCAGTGTTCTCAAAAGCACAATTTATTTTCTCTGTTTATGTAAAATTTTCCACACCGCTATTTCATGTGATCACATTACGTAACAATGAAATTATTTACACAAAGCATTTTAATTTCATAATCTATTATTGATTCATCTTGCGTAAAAGCGTGCAAAATGTTATTTTCGCCTGTGCCGTTATATTGAATGCAGTCGTTTTCAGATGTTGAGCCAACCAATAGGCTGCTTTGTAAATGGATTTGAGAGCGTTCCACACTTACAAATTGCTTGCCAAATCGTTGGTTTTTTATAGTTTTTTTTAATAAACTGGCTTATCAGCATCATCGTTGATACTCAAATTTTGAGTGGTTTCACTTTTAATAAAAAGTGAGTAAAATTTCTGGGGGAAAAAAAAAGACGGCATTAACAAATTACTCACTATTGAGTAGAAAAAAAATGATCGGGTAGTTCATTTTGTGCCTTGTTCGGTCGACTTTATTCTTCTATGTTCTCAGATTTTCCCATATCTTGAACGGACCATTTTTAGAGGTAAAGCTTGTTTTTCCGATAGATCATATAGTTCATAGCGACCGTTTTTTCATGTCCTGAAATGAAAACTTCTCACCATTCTTCCGAATCGCATAACAAACTGCTACGAAGCTTCCTAGCAGAACACATGTTCCTCATAGGTTACTGTAACTTATATGAGACTGGATTCAGTCACAATTAAGTTGCTGCAACCATTTTTATCTGACTTGTGCTGCTCAGGCTTATCTGGGACGGGACAAGATCGCAACCCGGGGCAAGAAGAACACCCCCTAATTTTACTACTATTATGACTTTTTCTCCTTAAATAACCCCACACACTGTTAAACTATAATCCAATAAAAAACTTGACACTAAAAAATATGATAAAAATAAAATGAATCTGAAATACAGATAAATTAGCAAAAGTTGGTGAAAACTTGGATTTTCTTATAAGAAATCAGCATTATAAAATAATGTTTTTAAAAACAAAAACATTTTTTAATGAAAACATTGACCAAATATACATCTTATATGATGACATATGAAGAATGTTTTAGGGCAATTTAAAATATTCACAGTAAATTGTTTGGCCATGCTTAATTAGATTAGAATAATCCCATTTTTATTATGATTAATTGTGCACTGAATCTTTTAAGTAACGTACATTAAAAAATTTACTGAAATTTTAAACTGATTTTTACTATTCAATGTAGTTTTGATGGTACCAATGAAAAATTATAACTTATCGATCCCAAAAACAGTTTCATTGTTTTTATATGGCCAATGCACATTAAGGCTCAAGAAAAGTTGAGTGATGAAAAGAGCTTTTTGAATGATTTACCCCTGGCGGTGTGTTTCTCTCTCTTTCCGTCCTTCGAAAAAATATGATTGTGGTAGTGCGACACCGAGAAATACCACAAGTACTCATTCAAAACATACGGATTGTTATAGTGGTTTGATGATAATCTTTCTCTCCCCTTAAAAGCTATTATTTTTTTGTGAAAATTGATGCTCTACGGCATTTTAGTAAGAAAAAAAATTTCTTACCCCGTAAGGATGCTCATCTTGCCCCGTAGTATATAGAATGAACAAGTTAAAAACAAAGTTTTAGTTAAGTCACATTTATCGGAACTATCGTTCTTTTTTTAAATTCGCTTTCTAGTCTAGATGTTAGATAAGATGAAAAAAAGATATAGAAAAACATGCTTGCTGAGAAGGTATTAAGTATCAGTCTTAGGGTGCTCATCTTGCCCCGTCCTACCCTATGTTGGATTAGAAGCTGATACGTTGAAATAATAAGCAATATAAACGCTTTAGTCTACTGTAGTGAATTCTTACGGACGCGAGGACCAAAAAGAAGTTCATTTGGTATTAAACACCCACTAAAAGATTTAAATAAGTGAAATGGTAGTAGAATGGCCCTTTATTTAGGAAGTAAATGGACCTTTTGAAATATGCTCCTTATCGTGTGACCAGCTGGCGTCCTGCGAAACCCGAACTGGATTACGTCACTGGCTAGAAAATGAATACGCCCTTCATACATTTCCCATAGATTTTGGCTTAAAAAATAATAAAAACACTTCTTGTAAGGCTGCCTAAATTTGTATGAATTTGTAAAATGAAGTTGAAAAATGCAGCGTCTGGTCACATTATCCTTATCGATCCGATATTTACGTTGAATGACTTGATACTAAAAAGATGGAAATCGTGTTTAACCAGAATAATTCTAAATTAAAAATTCATAATTCTTAACTTATTATTTTTTGATTATATTTATTGAACGGCTACTCAGTCTTGCAATTATTACAACGAGTAAATAAAAAACTCGTTGTAATAATTGCAAGACTGAGTAGCCGTTCAAAAAATATAATTAAAACGTACAGTCGATCCATAATCAGTAAATTATTTTTTGGATCGCAGAATCAACGGTTGATACAAAGTTTGAACAACTTTTGAAACACAATACATATTATTGTTTATCTTTGTCCCATAAAATTTTATTTAAACAACATTTTATGTATGATATGACTCAAATTCATAACAAAAATGTTATCAATTTTCAATTGGTTTGGACAATAACAGCTAAGCTACTAAATTGCATTCCCTTCGGTATTGGTTTCTGACGTTCATTCAACCATTTCAACTTACATCGTACTCTTTTGTCGTTATTATTCAGTAAACTCAATTGAAATTTGAGCAAATTCGATGGGTTTGAAGTAGCTATTTTTTAGAAGTATTTTTTTTTGTCTCAATCTTATACAAAAATTATAATAAATCATCTGTCGGTTTCAGTGTTGGTAGAAACTTAAACTCTCAAATCTCACTTGCGACACAAATCAAGCGCAAGTCATATCCCATCAGACTCATAGCTCAGAGAATCGTTCATGATTCGACTCTCGATTTGCATCATTTCACAATATTCACATGAAATCTGTTTGTTGAACTCATTGAATTAGCTTTCTACGCTTAAAACAATCCACAAAATAAAACAATATGTAACCAAAAAAGTACGCCGCGATTGTTTTTAGCACCTTTTGGAGCGAAATCATTTTCGGCGATTGAGCGAAACGATGCGAATCTGGTCGAGAAACTTGATACTCTCCCTGCCGAACCGCAATGATGGGTACGACATTTTTTTAATAGTTTATGTTGGCATTCTGCTGCTTCTTCAGCTAACATGCCAAGAGGAGCCGGTGAATGGATTATTATGCTTCCAGCGTGAGCGAGTACTTTATGCACTGTTGCTGGAATTTTATACCAATCATACAATTTAATATATCGTCGATATGTTTCTTTACAATAGTCATCCATTTTTTAGGATTGATCGGATCTTGGCAATTGATTACTATTAAAATATTACGAAATCTAACAATAAGATCTTCGTCGATGTCCAAAACTTTGGAAAGTAATTCAGGATTTGAAAATGCTTTTCGACACACGTTTCCTTTTGTGCTGGTCCCTGCTCCACCTGCCCTGGGTTGATCAACTCGTACTCCGAATGCTTCGTACAGTTTTTCAGTAACGAGTTTTTTCCGATCAAGAAATTTGGCCTTTAAATCCATCGTTATCTTCCACTTTTCAATTTCCATCCTGTAGGAAATATGTAATGAACAGAGAATTATAAACAAGGTTATCGTGGAACCATTGAAAACTTTTTAGTCCAGTTGGGTAGATCAAGTTTCTATATGGAATGATAATTTTCGGTTTGTTTTTACCCATTTTCACAAAAATAATAATAAAGTGGGTAACATTTTTAAGACTAAATTTGACATTTAACAGTTCCACATTTGAAGCAGTATTTGATTTGTACGATTTTTTTTGTTTGTGCTCGATAATTGCAATTAACAAAAAAAAAATCCATTTTTTTAGACTTCGTGCCAAAATGACGCTCATCCGCAGCTATGCGCAGCTGGATTCTCGTTCCGCAGATAGTATAGACCCCAAACTAAACTGTGGTGGTGGTCTCTTGAGACTGCTCGGCCCTGCTTGTTAGATATAGTCCAACTTAACAAAAAACACATTTTTTTTCAATAATTACCCATTTTTGACTATTTTTTATCAACCTTGTAAGCTTAACAGCATACCCAGCTTAAAAGCTTAGAAAATTATCTTTCCAACGGTGTATTAATTTCCAAAATTGGACCGTTATTCGCTGAGAAATTTGCATTTGTTTAAGGTGCATTTTTTTTTACAATTTTCACAATTTTCCTAAGTTTGATGTCTGTGGCACAATGAGTTTTCATCACAGAGGGCTGAAATTTTGAAATTGTTTTTAGCACCTTTTGGAGCGAAACCGTTTTCGGCGATTGAGCGAAACGATGCGAATCTGGTCGAGAAACTTGATACTCTCCCTGCCGAATCGCAAGCGA
This sequence comes from Armigeres subalbatus, assembly GCF_024139115.2. NCBI lineage: Eukaryota > Metazoa > Arthropoda > Insecta > Diptera > Culicidae > Armigeres > Armigeres subalbatus. The sequence continues at coordinate 153,026,265 of NC_085140.1, read as the reverse complement.
GTTGGCTCGCGCATGACACATAGATGATTGAGATTCGAGTATGATTCTACCAACACTTTGTCGGTGTTCGAGGAACAATAAAAATAATAAAAATAAGAAACTGAAAAAGGCAAGAACTTTTTCGTACGATTTTTTTCGACAAATCCGGAGAAGTTAGAGACATGTTAAGTAGATTTGAGCCATACGGTACGTTTTTGAATATAAACAAGGATCTCATTTTTTTTTGGTCCCGCGCTAACACAAAATACATTTGGTCACATTAACTTTCTGAGACACCTTATATTGCTCTGTTTTTGTCTTCTGTTGTTTAAATATTTTTATGCTTTAGCTTTGCATTCTATTTAATAATAACAGGAACTTTTCAAATTAAGCTATGCCACCTAATCCATTTGAGATTCAGAATCAGATGAATCAAACCTGAGAAATCAAACCAATTGAGCCGAAGAAAAACTGTTCGACCATCATTGCGTTGCATAGACTCATCAAGTCCTACACACAAACTCGCAATTATTTGCTCAAAACATATATATTCATCCTCGGCCCCTCGTGTTGGCAGAGCATATTGACTTCATTTCCAGCAGAGAATCTTCCATGGCTGCAAATTTCTCGTTTCAGCCAAACCCAAACCCTCCCACTACTGGCCTCAGTGTTTTCCATTTTACCTGCCTGCATCTGTACAAACAAAAGTCCGGCTCCGTTTCTCGTCGCCCGTCCTCGCCATCTCCAGTCGTTTATCACCAATAGTCGGTCTAAATTTATTCCCCAAAGGTGTCCGCTCCTGCACTTGGGAGGAGAGCAGATAGGATCGTGGTGATGATGGAGCAAGGTTTTGCAATCGTACCGGTTGGTGCTGCCCAGTATCCTTTGGTCATTTGGCTGCCACCGACACGAGGTATTCCGTTAGATCCGGTTATGTTATTGTGGGAATAGTCGGTTAATTCTCAGAAGGTAGTTGACTAGTTGATAATATTTCAAATGGTGAATGATTAAAATTTGCATATATTTTTGGCGATAATTATTTACAGTTCATAAAAATGTCCCCTAGCTACATATGCACTGAATAGTTGGGGCCATAAATACTCAAAAATCCACCAAAGGGTCGAGTTTTGAACATTGAACATTCCTATAAGTCAGCCCTAACTCCGAAACATCCAGCCGTATCTTAATCTGCTATTAAATCTTGCCACATTCTAGATGCTGCTTCTGAGTTGCTTCACCCTCGGGGAACGAACCTCAATCATCAAGTCCAAGAAATGTGTATGCGATAACGAAGAAAAAGATAAGCACTGCTAGATTCATGCTTCCATAACTCACAACAAGTTGGAAAAGAGGGATCTAGTCCGACGATGATGGTTATTTAAAATTTAAAATATGCCAATTTTCATCTGTCTCCATTATTATGTAATTTAACCCTTTTCGCTTCTTTCGTCCTGTTGCTGGACTCTTGTTGCGGTCGACTGACTTCCGACTGAAATTCTGCGGTTTCGTGTTGAACTTGATGTCGGGTCAGTTGCCTGGGACTGGGATTTGTTTACGGGAATTAAAATGGGGACGACTGCTCAAGACCTCGGGAGGCATGTGTCGAGATAAAATGTGTTAATTTAAATGAAAGCAAATAACACTTCAACACTTGAGTGTGGTTGTCGTGGGCAGGGATGCTCTGGAGTGAAAAAGGTTCACCGTTCTGAACGTTTTTGTTCGTATCTAATGTCTGATTGAAATTCATTATCAAAACAACGTCCGAAAGATTGTTTTAGAATTTGAAATAAAAAAGGACTACATATAATATTAGGGTGGTTCAAAAAATCGGTTTTGCTCCACAGTGCTCATCTGATTTTTTACCATGTTCTGAGTGTCCTCTGAAAATTTGAGCTCATTTGGATTAAAACTGATTTAGCACAAGCCGTTTTAAGTTTGCATGCAAATTAGTATGGGGAAATTTATTTTTTCATTAAACTGTTAATGACGTTTCCCCATTAGGCGCAGGTTAAAAGAAAACCTACATAGCTAAAAGGGATACTCAACAGCTTTAACCCAACGAAAACCGTATGTTGATTAATCGTCCCAATAATTAGTAATCGATTTTAAGACAGGTTGCGAATCTTCAGTCATGATCGTTAAACTTCTTTGAGGGCATCACTGAAATATGCAGTGCAACATAGTAGCCTGAATTTGTGTGTGCTATCTTTCGCGCCACGAGTAGCAATGTTGCCTGTTGATGAGTTATGCAATTAGCGCCAGAAAACCACGGTATAGATTAAATTCGATTACTAATTAATGGAACGATTAATTGAGATGCGGTTTTCACTGAGTGAAAGCTGTTGAGTATTCCTTTTAGCTATGTAGGTTTTCTTTTAACAAGCGCTTGATGGGGAAGCGTCATTAACAGTATAATGAAAAAAATAATTTCTCCATACTAATTTGCATGCAAACTTGAAACGGCTTGTGCTAAATCAGTTTTAATCCAAATGAGCTCACATTTTCAGAGGACACTCAGAACATGGTAAAGAGTCAGATGAGCACTGTGGAGCAAAATCGATTTTTTGAACCACCCTAATAATATGTTGGTGGTTTGAAATGATGAATATTCAGTCGCCGCTGAACAGAATTTTGACAAACGCCGATTTTCGAGTCAGCACACAACTTTAAGGACAAAGACACACCACTCAATACGGATGCAGCTGAGAAATTCATTAAAATAATTCTTCTTAAAGAATTTCGAAACGTTTTCCTGAAACAATTTCCGAAATTATTCTTAAATGAATTTCAAAAAAGTTTTCCGCAAGAATTCCAAAAAACTAAGAATTCCTAAAATTCCTAAAATAAAAGAATTCCTAAAAGTTTTTCCGAAAGAATTTCTAAATGAATTTCCGAAAAAAAAATCGTAGGAGAGTTTGTAGAGGAATTCTTGGAGTAATTGAAGGAATTTCTGAATGAATTTACGAAGAAATTCAAAAAGATATTTTCTAAAACAAAATAAAAAAAAATGTTATTCCGAAAATAAATTGGAAGGAAATTCCAAAGGAGAATAATAAGATATAACGAAAGTCATTCGGACATTCCTTTACAAATTCTTTTAGAAATTTCTTCAGAAATTCTTTTGGAAAATCCTTCTGCAGTTGCTTCAGGAATACCTACGGAAGAAGTTTTGGGAATACCTTCGGAAATTCCTTCAGTCCTTCCGATGTTTCTTTAGAAATGCCTTTAGAAAAGTCTTTAGGAGTTTCTTCGGAAATTGGTTGAGGAATTTCTTCGGAATATATTTTAAGAAGTCTGCTAGTACTTTCTCAAGGAATCCAGGAATTCTCCAGGATTTTTTTCAAAAATTCTTATAGAAATTTCTTCGGCCATTCCTTCAGATTTGTTCAGATCCTTTGAGCACTCTTTCAGGAATCTCTTAGAAAATCCTTTAGTAATTCTTTTAGGAATCCTTAGGAAAATTCATGTTGTTATTCTTCGAGAATCCTGAATCATTTTCGTTAAAACTACTACCAAACTCCTTTAGGATTTTCTATTATACTCGTTAATAATTTTCCGGGAGAATTCTTTCACCAAAATTTCTGGAATAATTCTTGCAGGAATTTTGAAAGGAATATTACATTGTTTTACTAAAGGAATTTCTGGAGAATTTTATAAAGGCCTTTCGGGAGGTTCTACGGAATAATCCCTGGAGGAATATTTAAATGAACTTATGAGGGAATTTTGAAAAGTATTCCTGGAGGAGTTCCTGAAAGAATTTCTGGAGGATTTTCTGGAAAAATTTTGGATGAAATTCCTGCAGGAGTTTCCAAATGTAGTTTATGAATGTAGAATGAATTTTTGAATGAATTTCCAAAGAACAACCTGAATTGATTTCTGAAAATATTTTCTTAATCAATTTCTGAAAGAATTTCATAAAGAACATTAAAGGAATCCACGAAAGAATTTCCAATAGAATTAACTGCGGGTCGTGGGTTCGAGTTCCATCGAAGGGAAAGTAATTACCTCCAATACATTTTTCAAATCATTATCTTCCACATAATGTACATATTCACATATGAGTTTTCATAACATTGTAAATTAATGTCCAAGTCGGATGGTTTAATCCCCGGAATATAGGCAATTAACTTTGATTGAACAGAATACCTAGTGGATTTTTCTTATAAACTTCTGGTTTTCGACGGGAATTTATTCATAAATTACTTCAGAAACTCTCCCAAGAATTCCGTCAGGGACATCTGAAGGAATTCCTTCGGAAATTCCTGCGAAAATATGGACAGTAGTAAAACACCCTGTTTTGAATCTGAAATAAAGACTTCATGCCAAAAATTTAAACGGAAAAAACTCGGGATTGCAGTCGATCCATCATCATACTTTTTCGGAAATTCTCGAGAATTCCCTGGGAATTTCCTTAGGGAGTTGCTTCAGGAGTATTCATCCAGGTGATATTTCATGAATTTATCCAAAAGTTCGTTCGGAAAATCATCCAGATATTTTTTCGTAAAAAGATACCTCCAGGAACTAATTTGGGGGGTCCTCAGTAGCCTTGCGTGCAAAGGCGTAGGATTGCCAATCTGGAAATGGCGAGTTCGATTCTCGGTCCGGTCTAGGATGTTTTCGGGTTGGAAACTTTCTCGACACCCTGGGCATAGTGTATCTATTGTACTTGCCACACAAGATCCATGAGTATGTATCAGGCCATTTGGCTGAATGGTCATTAGGCCGAGTGGTCATTAGGTCGAACGGCCGTTAGGCCGAATGACCGTTAGGCCGAATTAGCAGAAAGTGAAAAATGAGAAGTTCTTTCTTCACCTTACCCCTTCTTCCTTCTCTCTTCTTGCATCTTTCTTCTTCTGGTTTGAGCTAATCACCGTGGAATTCATTAATCGAAATTGATTGGCTTTTTTCGGTGACGATGAAATCAAAAAGGCATTTTTCACGTTACGCGTTTCGGCCTACTATTCTTCAGCCATCATCAGACGTCTAAAAAATAAACATTTATTACAAAAAACTACAAACATTTTACACAAATTTACATTGGTGGTGAGAATCCCCACCAGCAGTTTCGCGGCGATTGATCCATTGTAACCAACAAATTTACATTCACAATTGAACACTCACAATTCGCTAATGCGACCATTTCCCTTCCTAGGTCAAACTAAACTACATAATTTAATTTCCCACCACCCTTTACTCTATCACAGATTTCTCAACGCCCATCTGCGCCTGTTTCGTTCTCCACATTATTGGTATTGTTTGTTGTTCGTTTGTGTTCACCTTCACGTAGCCTAGCCAATAGCACATTGTACTTGCTGTTGATATTCCCACATTCACGTTGCAGGTTTACCGATTGCCTTTCGCCTTGTTTTTTAATGTGGAATATCTCCGCAATCATCCTGGTGTCCGAGTCTGCGAATCTCTCCAGTACGGTGTTTTTTTTTTCGAAATTGAACACGTGTCCTTCCTCCATTGTGTGTACAGCCAGGCCAGATCGCGGGTTTCGCTTTTTGCTGTCGTTCTTGTGCTCCATGATCCTCACTTCCAGCATCCGTTTCGTCTGTCCGATGTACACCTTACCTTCATTCGTTCCGTACGGTATGGAATACACCACGTTCTTCTGCTTGCCTGGTGGCTGAAAATTTGATGTTTTATCTTGTTCTGTGAGCGGGAGGCTAGAATCACATCATTTTTGTACAGCGTTTTTCTAAGTTTTTCACTTAGACACGGCACATACGGAGCTCACACATACTTTTTAGTTTGGTTGTAACCATTTTCCGCCTCCAGTGGGTTGTAGTGTTTGTGAACGCGTTCTCTTTTCACCCTTTGGACGAACCACATTGGGTAGTTGTTTTTCAGCAAGATGTGTGCTGCTTGGTTTAGAGCATCTTCCCGGTTGTCTCCATAGGACAGCTTGATAACGCGATCAATTAATGCGATTGCTGTTGTTTTGCTTATGTTGGTGGGGGCTTCTCGATAGATAGTCTAAATATCTCCCATTCGACTGTTTTGGCAACCATGATGATGTGATGTTTCTATTTCCCCGTTCCAGCATCGTGTCCAGAAATTTAATTTTTCCTTCTACCTCCATTTCCACCGTGAGTTGTATGCGATCATGGAAGTTGTTGAACGTGTCCATGATCTCTTGGACATGTTCGTGTTGAGCCACACATAAGCAGTCGTCCACATACCGTTTATACAGTTGTAGCTGTATATGTTTTTCCTCCAGTGTCTTCATGCAATCCTGTTCAAGCTTCTCCATGACCATGTTAGCGATTACAGGTGATAGTGGTGATCCCATCCTGTATACTTTACCTTGGTACACGAAAGAGGTTGACTCCAGAACAAGTTTAACTGCGTTGATGAGACTTTCTTTGTCTGTACTTGTGTGGGTTTCCATCTCCGTCCATCTTTCTTCTAAGCATCTTAGAGCGAAATCTACTAGCACGTTTGTGTACAGTGAAACTACGTCTAACGAAAACATAATTTCTCCCTCGTTCGTCTGTACTCCTGTGATTTCGTTCGCAAACTCGAAGCCAGAGGGGGGCAGGGGGGCGTCGCCCCCCTAAATTGTGGAAAGATTGAATGGATACTGAAATGAATTCCCTCAAACATGTGCACTTTACGATCCCATCATATACAGAAATAGGTGGTCGAAATTCAAAAGATTCCCAAAACTGATTAGGCATCCAGGATCCATATGAAAGTATATGAAAGTTCAAAACAACTCGAAACATTTCGGGTTCAAAATTCTCCTTGAAATCCTTCTAGAAGCTCCCCTGGGAACTTCTGAATTCCTCCGGAAAGTTATCCACAAATTCCTCTGAAAATCGTTTGAAAATCCTTCTCATGTAATTGTAATTCCTCCTTATCTAGAAACCCCCCACCATTTTTTTTTGGAAATTCACGAGGAAATTCCTTGAAGATTTCTTTTCTTCTCTCCAAGATTTACTTCTAGATATTTCTTCGGCTATTCTCTCTTCAGGAAGAATCCGGCATTTCCTTCAGGAATGCATTCGAGAGTTCCGTCAGGAATACATGCGGAATTTCTTCCAAGAATTCTACCAGAAGTTTCTTCAAAAATTTATGACGGAAATCCTCCAATTTAGCTCCATAATTTCACTTGTAAATCTATAAGAAATTTCTCGGAAATCAGGTACTTCTCCAGGAATTCCTTCAGGAATTTCTCCGGGAGATTTTCCGCGGAAGTGTACTAGAATTCCTTCCAGACTTAACTCGGAATTTACTCGGATATCTGCCAAGAGTTCTTCCAGAAATTTCTTCGGAACAATCCGCAGGGATTTTCTTCAGTAATTCATCTGGGAATACTTTCAGGATTTCATCTGGGAATTTCTGCATTAATTCCTCCTGGTATTTTTCTAGGAATTCCTTCAGATATTTTTTCGGAAATTCCTTTAGGAACTTCTCTAAGAATTATTTCAGGACTTCCATGTGGGAATTCCAAGTGCTTGTGGGAGTTCCTCCGGGAGTTTTTACAAGAAATTCTTCGGTAATACCTCCAGGAACTTCTAGGTACCATCTAGGGTATTCCATCGGATGTTTCTCTAAAGTTCCACCAGTAGTACCTTCGGGAATTCAATCAGGCTTTCTTCCAGGAATTCATTTAGCATTTGTTTAGGCATTTATCTACAAATTCCTCCAGAAGTTCCTCGGAGAATTTCTCTGGGAGTTCTTACGGGAATTCCTCCGGGAGGTTCTTTTAAGAATTCTTCCAGGAGTTCCTCCTAGAGGAACTCCTAGAAGAATTCCTAGAGGACTTCCTGAATGAGCTCCCAGAGAAACTATCGGAAGAACTTCGGGAGGAATTTCCAGCTTAATTTCTGAAGAAAGCCTAAATGGTTTCCTGAAAAAAGCCTGAATAATTTCCTGGAATAGCTTCTGGTGGAACTCCTGAGTAATTTCCGGAGAAACTCCTGATAAATTGCTGGTGGAATTCCTGGAGGAACTCTAGAAGGAATTTTCTTGAAGAATTGTTGAAGAAACTCCTGGAGAATTTTCAAAGGAACCCTGGGAAACTACCAGAAGCATTCTCGGAAACAAGAGAATTCATTTTATAGACAAATCTCGTCTAGCTGAAACCTTTGTTGGGGTTTGTAGTTGGACCATCATCATCATCATCATCAGAGGACCTCCCGGAGAATTCCCTGAGGAGCTCACAGAGAAATTCTCGGAGGAGCTTCTGGTAGAAAATCTGTATAAATAAGAAGCCTAAATAAATTCCAATTCTGCCGAAATTCCCGGAAGAATTTTCAGAGGAACTGCCGATAGAACTACTGGAATAATTCTCGAAGAAAATCCTAGAGAAATTCTTGGTGGAAATGTTGGTGGAACTCCTGGAAGATTTCCAGGAGGAATTTTCGGAGAAACTCCTGGAGGATCTCCCAGTGGAAATTTTGAAGTTTTCACCGGAATTCTTTCAGGATTTCATTGCGAATTAATCTAGGAATTCCTCCGAAAATTCCATTTTTGATTTCATTTTCGGTATAATTTCTGTATGAATTTCCGGTGGAATTCCTGGAGAAAGTCTTTGAAATTTTCACAAGAAATTATTCGAAACAATTCACGGAAAATTTTATGGAATTTACACAAGAAATTCGAAGATTTTTCGTCAAATTCTCAGGAATGTTTACTGGCAATTCTGCGGAATTTCCAAGGAATATTCTTATTCTAAAAAATATGGGAAACAGCATGAAATTATTTGAATTATTGCAGGGAATTCTGCTGAACTTATAAAGAAGTTCGTGAAGATTTTCTTGGAGTAAATAATGGTGGAATTTTCGGATCAATTCCCAGCAAAATTTATGGTGGAATTCCTGAAGACATTGCCGAAGAAGTTGCTGGAGGCATTCCTAAAGAATACCTGATAGAATTTTGGACAGAATGCCAGGAGCAATTGTCGAAGGAATTCCTGGAAAAAGCTTGCACATTGATTTTTCTGCCTATTTTATAATAAATATTATTTCAGAGAGGATTTGTTTAGAAATTCAGATGTATGGTTCTAGTTTTCTTAAACTTATGGAAGAATGCAGGATTTTTATAATAATTGTTATAGCCGATTTTATATTCTTTCTGAATACTAAATTCGTTAATATTTTTCTCACTTTATTTAAAAAATATCTGATGAGCATAAATCACGCATTTTTAAATCCATTATTGTTTTAATCCTAGGGGGCCCTCCTTAGCCGTGCGTTAAGACGCGCGGCTACAAAGCAAGACCATGCTGAGGGTGGCTGGGTTCGATTCCCAGTGCCGGTCTAGGCAATTTTCGGATTGGAAATTATTTCGGCTTCCCTGGGCATAAAAGTATCATCGTGTTAGCCTCATGATATACGAATGCAAAAATGGTAACCTGGCTTAGAAACCTCGCAGTTAATATCTGTGGAAGTGCTTAATGAACACTAAGCTGCGAGGCGGCTCTGTCCCAGTGTGGGGATGTAATGCCAATAAGAAGAAGATTGTTTTAATCATTATTGTTTCGATTTGGTTTGGATTTGGTTTCATGTGTTAATATTCATGTGTTTTTATAAAACTACTATAAAACTACGATTTAGAAGACCAAAAAAGTTGCCCCCCCCCCTTCTCGAAATCCTGGCTACGCCCACGGCGTACATGGAAATCTGTTTTTCCAACAATTTTACCTATGATGTCCGCCAGGTATCTTGCTATGTTGTAGGTTGCCAATCGTCGAAATGACCGGCCGTAAAGGTCTGTTCTCTTTATGTATTTTTGGAAGATCATATATACGGGGTGGGTTACAGCTTGATTCCTTCAACCTGGTTCTAGTACGAAAGTCAATCTGTTCGTTTATGAACCAGTTTTCGATGATGGCGTTCATTTTCTTGAGAGTCCTGTTTGTTGGGTTCACCGATAGCTTTTTGTAGGTACTGTTATCCTGCAGCAGGTTGTGCATTTTGTGATGGTATTCCTCCGCCTCCATGATCACCGTCTTGCTTCCTTTATCAGCTTTGGTAATTCATTTCGTAATCAAATTCGGGTTTTCCTTCAAAAACTTTTTGCACTTTAAGACGTCCTTCTCGATCCATTCGTCCGATGGGTGGTGTGGTTGTCGATGATAATTGGTATGGTTAATTATCGCATTGAAGAAGAAGAAGAATTTGCCCCGTATCCTCAACACACAGATTCGTTCGCTAATGGGTTTCCACCGCATCACTCGCTTCATCTGCTTGCCCATCACTACGAAACCAACTCCATGCTCTGCTTTTTCACCGCCGCTGTGATAGATGTTATACTTGAATGCAGTATTGGTCGGGGTCCACGGCTCGGAATTCACGTTCTCCGGATCTAGGCCATCGGACTTCTTGAATAGCAGCCACGTTCACTCCAACCTTCTGCAGTTCACGAGCCAGAAGGCTCACTCGTCCAGGTTCATTTAGGGTCCTGACATTCCAGGTACCGAGTTTCCAATCATAGTCCTTATTTCGTTGCCGGGTCGGTTGCCAAAAATAACGTTCTCTTTTTCTTCTATCTCCATTTTTCGTGGTATTTGAGAGGCTTCGGCCGTCGGTAGAGAGGACTTTTTCCGTCCCATAATCGGTAGGGAGAGCCTTCACTCCGCTACCAATGACAACGGCCTACGGCTAGTAAATTTTGCTGCTGCCAGAGGGATGGCCATCAGTAGCACCTACTTTGCATGAAAGAACATCCGAAAGCACACCTGGAGACACCCAAATGGTGAAACTTGCAACCAGATAGACCATGTTCTGGTGGATGGGCGCCATTTCTCGGATGTTATCGATGTGCGGACATTCAGAGGTCCGAACATTGACTCTGATCACTACCTCGTTGTCAGTAAAATTCGATCACGGTTGTCAACTGTATCGAACGAAAGATCACAGCGAACGATGCGTTACAATATCCAGCGATTGTCGGCGGAAGGAGTATCGGCTGAGTACCGCCAGAAGCTCGACGAACGGATAAGTGCAATCAACGTTAGCGACAACATCAACGATCTATGGAGTCGATCCATGGAGCGGTGAGCACAACAGCACGAGAAGTGGTAGGCACTGCACAGAGGCGACCCAGGACGGGTTGGTTCGATGTGGAGTGTCAGAGAGTGACAGACGAGAAGAACGTTGCCAGAAGCCGGATGTTGGTGTCAGGTACCCGATCGAATAGAGATCGGTACAAGGAAGCAAGAGCAGCCGAAAACCGAACCCACCGCAGGAAGAAAAAAGAGTACGAAGAACAAGTTATTAGTGAGGCGCAGGAAAAAATGGAGCAGAACGATATGCGGAGGTTTTATGAGTCTGTCAATGGCGTGCGGAGAAAGACAGCGCCATCTCCCGTCATGTGCAACGACCTACAAAGGAATTTGCTGACAGATAAAACTGAAGTGGCTGCCAGGTGGAAGCAACACTTCGAGACTTTGTTGAATGGAGGAAGTGACGGTGCATCGGTGAACAGAATAAATATTAGCGACGATGGACAAGCTGTGGTGGAGTCGCCTACACTATATGAGGTTAAAAAAGCTATTAAAGAGCTGAGAAACAATAAGGCTGCGGGGAAGGACTAGCTCATGGCTGAACTTCTCAAGCATGGCAGTGAGCAGCTTTATGAAGTTCTGCACCATATTATGTCGAAAATATGGGAAGACGAGGAAATGCCTGCTAGCTGGTTGGACGGCCTCATTTGCCCTCTCTCTAAGAAAGGTCACAGACTGGAGTGCGCCAATTACCGAGGAATCCCCTCCTTAATTCAGCGTACAAAATTATGTCCCGTATTCTATTCAACAGATTGAGACCGCTTGAAGAGTCCTTCGTCGGCAAATACCAAGCAGGTTTTCGTGAGGGCTGATCAACGACGGATCAAATGTTTACCCTGAGACAAATCCTTGATAAATTCCGGGAGTACAACTTGCAGACACATCATCTGTTCATTGATTTCAAGGCGGCGTACGATTCAGTGAAACGGAATGAATTATGGCAAATTATGCTTGAACATGGTTTTCCGGCGAAACTGATACGGCTGATTCGTATAACGTTGGACGGATCGAAATCAAGTGTAAGGGTTGCGGATGAAATATCGACGTCATTTGTTACCTTAGATGGATTAAAGCAGGGTGATGCACCTCGAACCTACTGTTCAATATAGCGCTCGAGGGAGCGATTAGAGAGCTGGTGTGCAAAGAAGAGGTACCATTATCACAAAATCGCATATGCTCCTGGATTTGCGGACGATATCGATATTATCGGAATTGATCGCCGTGCCGTGGAAGAGGCTTTTGCGCCTTTAAGAGGGAGACAGCGAGGATTGACTCACGATAAATACCAGCAAAACGAAGTACATGGTCGCTGGCAATCAACGTGGGTTCATTAGTGGTGGTGGTAGCGAAATAGTGCTGGATGGTGAAAAATTTGAAGTGGTAGAAGAATTTGTGTATCTTGGAACATTAGTGACGTGCGATAATGATGTTACCCGCGAGGTGAAAAGGCGTATTGCAGCTGCAAATAGGGCTTATTACGGACTTCGTAACCAGTTTAAGTCCCGTAGTCTGCAAACGAAAACTAAACTCGCGCTGTATACTACTCTGATTCTTCCGGTGGCTTTATACGGCCATGAAACATGGACGTTAAAGGAGGCTGATCGGAGAGCTCTCGGAGTGTTTGAGCGTAAGGTGCTGCGGACAATACTCGGCGGTAAACAGGAGAACGGTATCTGGCGGCGTCGCATGAATCACGAATTGTACCAGGTATATAAAGGGCTGGATATTATTAAGCTTATACAACACGGCAGACTACGGTGGTCCGGAAGAACGTCAAGCGAAGATAATATTTAGTAGAGAACCCGGAAGAGGCCGCAGGCTTCGTGGAAGGCCGCGTACACGATGGCTTTTTGCAGTTGAAGAGGACCTGAGGGCGCTCAATGTTCAGGGCGACTGGAAGCGATTGGCCCAGGATCGAGTCCAGTGGAGAAGGATACTCCATTCGGCGTAGGTTCATCGAAGAGCTGTAGCCCATCAAGTATCAAGTAATTATCGCATTGGACACGTCCGACCTGATCTCGTCTGCGTTTTCCTTCTTTTGGATACATTTATCGATGCTTGCTACCAATTCGATGTACGGAAGGTTTTTCCGATTCTCCGTGTTGAAATTTGGACCCCGCATCAAAGTTCTTTCGACGTAGTCCGGAATTGTCGTAGTTGTAGTGTTCTCTATCCACTCTGCCTCTGTGTTGATTGACAAAACTCTTCTTGTTTTCTTTCTGGGCATTTTTCGTTCCTCTACGGCTCTCACTTTATTGTAGACGGTTCTTGTCTTCTCATTCACCATTTTGCGGATTCACATTTCATCCACTCTTTCTTCTTCTATCTGTCTTGTTTTTCCTTCTTCTTCCTTTTTTTCTTTATCGCTCTTCCTCCTTTCTTCTTTCTTCTTCGTTGTTACTTATTTCTTCTCCCTTCTTATTTCTGCATTCTTCTTCCTTCATTTTCTTCTTTATTTGTTCTTCTTTTTCCCTTCTTCCTCTTCCTTCTTATTTCTTCCTTTTCCTTCTTTCTTTTTTTCCCCATCCTTCTTCTTTCTACTTTCTTCTTTATCTCTTCTTCTTTCTACCTCTTTTGTCCTTCCATATTTTTCTTTCTTTCTGTTTGCTTCTGTCTTTCTTATTGTTTCTTCCTTTTTCTTCTTTTTTTCCTTCTTCCTTCCTCCTTCTTTTTTCTTTCTTCTTCTTCCTTCATTTTTCCTTTTTCTTTCTTCCTTCTTTTTTCTTCCTTGCAGGAATTCTTTCAGTGTTTTAGGAATACCTTCGGACATTCCTTGAGACCTTCGAATATTTCTTTAAGATTTTTTTCGGAAATCACTTGATTTTTTTTCAGGAATCATTCTGAAATTACTTTCAGAGTTCTTTCCGAAATTCCTTCGAAACTTCCGATAGACACTCTTTGGAAAATTCTTCATTCTATAATAAATTTTCGGATAAATTCTTCCAATTTCCGCAGGATTTCTTGGAGGAAGTTTCTAAGTAATTTCCGGAGAAAATTACAAAGACCTTTCCAAAGAATTTTCCGAAGGAATTATTGGTGTAATTGCTGGAAGAATTATAAAAATAATTTCTGAAAGATTTCCTATAACATATCCCGTAGAAAATTTTATATCAAATTCTGGAAGTATTCCCCAAGGGAATTTCCAAAGAATTTCCCAATGAAATTTCGGAAGGATTTCTCCTAAAGTGAATTTCGAAGGTATTCCTAAAATATTTTCAACCATTTTTGAAGGAATGTCCAAGGGATTTTCTTTAGGCATTTCCCAAGAAATTTTAATGGAATTTTTAAAGAAATTTCTGAAAAAAAACCTAAAAACTCGTAAAGGAATCAACGAAGAAACTTTACAAATTTGTAAATTTCCAAAGAAATTTCTGGATTTATCTGCGAAGTAATTTCCGGGGGATTTTCTGGGGAAATCCCAAAAGGAAAATTTTGTCCAAGAAAAAATTCTTGGTGGAAATTCCTGAGGAATTTTCCGATAGTAATCGAAGGAATACCTGAAATAATTTTTCGAAAGAGTTTCCATGGGAATTTTTGAAAGTATTCTTGAATTTTTTTTTGGAAAATTCCTGAAGGTATTTCCAAAAATTATTTAAATTGATTACTTAAAAAAATAATAAAAAAATAAGATAATTCCCCAGGAATTCTTGAGAACATCCGGAGAATTCAGGTCAGTAGTAAAACCCGGTTTTGACTCTGGAATTGCTTGCTACAAAAAACCCCAAAATTTTACACTTGCAGTTTGTTCACATAGGAATTAAATGTTTTTAGAAAAATATTCCAAAAAAATCCTAGTGACCTTTTCAATTATAGGCGATAAAATGCAATGAAAATTTGTTGCATTCGAAACTGCCTGACAATGTTTTAAATTAATGTATCGCTTGACTGATTAAAGCCACCAATTATAATTCTTACTACTGACGCCAAATTATAAATGAACCAATTACGCCGAAAATGCTGGTGCCCCATCTTTACCACAACTCTGGCGCCGCCAGTGCTCATCGTATTAAGTAAAAATAATGTAAAACTATAAATTTTCGTCTCTGTGAACAGCTCAAGGATCAAACTGAATTCGCCTATACGTAAATCATGCAGAATATTTATGTATCTCTCATTTGATGGATTGTCCTATTCAAATAGCCTTCTCCATTCCGAAAGGGTAGTATAATCATTCCAACTAATTCCATTATTTATTTTTGCTCACTTTTCAGGTTAGTGGCAGCTTTCTATAAAGGATCGGAAAGGATCTACTTAGGAGCAGGTGTGTAGAATTTGGATATTGGTGTTTCTATGTATTATTCAAACAGTAGGTACGAAAAATTCAATTTATTCATGCATTGTTGGATGGAACGACCTTCCGAGAAACTTCACGAATGTAGCAGTCCCAATATGTCCTATGATAAATTTCAACAAATCACCTTTCCCTGGCAAAAATGCCGAATCCCACTTTCATTCATCACTTCAAATTCTTCTATTGACCTCTTTATTATTTTTCTCTCAACTGAATCCAATTTTCATTTACCAAGACGAAACGGACTGAGTCAG